>NC_044925.1:8010714-8013129 GCF_003576645.1 Ipomoea triloba
CGGTGTGTAGCAGTAGAGAAACTAGCTCTCTTTTGTTTCTCAAAAACACAATGCTCACAAAATTGTAATTTACCCGTAGCTGAACCACATAGGAGGCCTTTCTTGCTCAGGATATGCATGCCTTTCTCACTCATAGTTAAATGATATCAGCATCAGACACCGATGAGGATATCGCTACTGAACCTGTCACAGTACTGCCATGCAACACGTACAAGCTTCCAGAACGAGAAGCTTTCATGAGAACAAGAGAGCCTTTTATAACCTTCAGAACTCCACATTCAGCTATGTACTTGCACCCCAGAGATTCCAAGGTGCCCAATGAAATTAGATTGCGTTTCAAATTAGGAATATACCGAACATTGGTAAGAGTCCTGATAACGTTATCATGAGTTTTAATCTGCACACTTCCAATTCCACTAACCTTGCATTGGGTATCATTACCCATCAAGACAACTTCACCATCAACTGGTTCCAAAGAGATGAACCAATCTATCATATCAAAGAAACCTCTGTCTATTGATAACCAAGAGCCCATGATAGGGGATCAATATATAATTAGGTACGCTGACTGCATACTTAATGAAGATCGTTTCTCAGCATTAAGGGGAGATAAGAGTCCAATAGTTAATAGAATGTCGAGAAATTTCATGGAGTGGAAAGAGCTTCGTTATTTAAAATCCACGTACTAGTTAGACTGAACTGGAAGTTCAAGTGATAATCAATCTGCCAAATATATCTATTGATAATACTGATCATAAAAGAGTGACTAGGTCCTTTAAACTTTTCCCAACTTGGACCAAATATTTTCATAAATTACTCCTTGATGCTAGAAGTGTAGGAGATCTATCAGTTTAAAAGATATGAGTTATAATACTAGATCTAGTAAATAAACTTTGTCACTCTTGAAATATCTTGAAATATATTGATGAATTATGTTCTGAAGACATTCGTCTTGAAGGAAAAAATCCCCAGTAAACTTATAGGTATACCAAATAATTATAATACTGGATGCGGAACGGCCAGATCAAAATATCTTTAAGAAATTACCACAATCTGGTTGATTTAGAAATTGCCATGAATTTTATAAATATGGGAGAAATTTATGAAAATATTAATAGTTGTCGACAACACAATTGCCTTTACAAATTGCTCTATGATATAATAATTTGGATCCAGAGTTAGGCACCAGAAAGTGTCATTAATATTTAACATATAAATGAGCAATTAAGGCGTAGGTCAACTCGCTAAAATAAATTCTAACACGTACACCATTGAATGTTAACCCCGCTGGTTATAAGTAGGTGTTTGTACGTAAGAGGAATAAGGATAATGAGGTGGTGTGATAAAGCGAGTTTTGTAGCTAAGGGTTTACGCAGAAACCCTTGATTGATTTTAATCAAGTACTCTCCCACGATAAATGGCATTAAGTTCCGCTACTTAATATCATTGACAGTCAATAGCAAATTTAGATATGCAGCTAATATTTATTTTGACAAGTCCCTGAAGGATTTAAAGTTCTCAAAATGAGAAAAATGAAACGCAACATGTATATTATTAAACTGCAAACTAAAGGTTTTAATATGACCTGAAAAGTAAATAATTGACTAAGTGTTTTTCCTTATTAAAGAAGGAATATGTAGATAATATGTTCCATTATGTGCTCATTAAGGAGTTGTTAATGGAGTTATTCATCTATTTACTTAGTCCATATGAGTGATATAAATACAATAAAATATATAAAGAGAGCTTAATGGTGTTAGTTCATGCCTAAAAGACGGAGTTTGAAATGAAAGACTTGGAAACCCAAGTATTGTTTTGACCTGAAGATCGAGCTTCTCCTTGAAAGAATTTTATACACCAGTTAGCCTACTTGAAAAATGTCCTGAAGATTTTATATGGATAAGTATTATTTACTTGTCACACTAATGGTTGTTCAATCTCTCGAAGTAGACAAGGAACCGTTTAGACTCAAAGAGCATAATAAGTATATTTTGGGACCAAAAGTCAATTACTTCATTGTAGATGGAGCACCATTTTAGGACCAGAAGTTCCATAATTACATCAGGCCTAATATTGTATTTGCGATGAAATTACTAGCAACATTTTGTGCTCCTTCTACAATATAATGAAACATTGGAATAGTGTTCAACATATCCTCCAATATCTTCGAGCTACAACGATTTTCGAATTTATGTGAAAAATCAATATATGGTTTTAATAGGCTACTTGGGTATTGGCTGTCTTATTTTATCCCCACAATGCCAACTCCCAAAATGGTTATACTTTGTTTTACGACCACTGTTATATATATATGAGGACAATAAAGCTTGTGTTGCACAAATGATATATGTCAATGTTTTATTATACTATAATGTGTAGACTTTGAAGATTGTTATCTTCCGCGGGGGGGGGGGG
>NC_044925.1:8013386-8017724 GCF_003576645.1 Ipomoea triloba
GGGGGGGGGGGGGGGGGGGGGGGGGGGGGGGGGGGGGGGGGGGGGGGGGGGGGGGGGGGGGGGGGGGGGGGGGGGGGGGGTCATTCATTTGAATCAATCTTGAAGATTGGACTTAAATAATCGCGAAGATTGGGTATTGGAGACCAGCTGTACTCTTTTTCCATAATTAAAATTTTTTTACGAGACAGTTAGTGCAACACATGAATACATATATATCATGTACTATTTTTCTCAACTAGTTTTTTTCCACTGAATTTTTCTAGTGAGGTTTTTAACAAGACATGAGTGCAACATAATAATTAATATCAAAAGGGGAAAGTTACAAATAAATATTTCAATAGGCAAACCCCAAAATCTTGAAGATTATACCCTGAAGGTTTATGTTTGATGTATGGTTGTATTTTTCTTTTAGCTAAGTTTTTCCCACGAGGTTTTCTTAGCTTAAAATTTTTTGTGACAACCACTGTAACACATGATTTTACATATATCATGTACTCTTTTCCTTGACTAGGTTTTTCCACAGGGTTTTTCTAGCAAGGTTTTTAACAAGGTATGATCAAAGGAAGATAATGTCTAAGGGGGAGTGCTATGAAGATTTAGTCATGTGGCCATTATCATTAGTAGTTAGTTAGTTTCCTAGTTTGTAGGAAAGTATATACTTTGTATCCTGTAACAATTAATGTGGATGAATGAGTATTTTCTTCCAGTAACTTTTTCATCCCGTTTGGTTCGCTAGAAAATATTTGAAGGAAACGAAATTCAAATTACATGGGTATAAAGACAATCATACCCCTATACAATAATAACAACAATAATAATAATGGTAACTAAAGAACGTTAATGAGGGCATAATTGTCCTCCTTGTTTTCCATGGAAAATGGAAAACATTTTCCATGGAAAACAAAATACCAAGGGGTGGCCAAGGAATTTGTTTTCCTTGTTCTTAAGGAAAATGTCTTCCATTGAAAAATGTTTTTCCATCCAACCAAACAAAGAAAAATCTAGTTTTCCTTAAATTCAAGAAAAACATTTTCCTTGGAAAACATTTTTCATCCAACCAAAACATTTTTCTTGTGTGTACTCTCTCTCTCTATTTTGCATTCTATTACAATCACCTAATATACATTACAAGTGACGATCACTGAAGATTTACAACGTAAGAAAGCTTTGATGCACAAGAATATCAATATTTTTAAGGGAAACGTCAAACGTTCACTTTCACAGTTGATTTGTCAATGTATAAAAGTCATACAACGTGGAAAACCCCCAATTTTACACTATATTTCATTCCCATTATTCCACAAGTCCACATTGCCAATTTCTTTGATTTCACACCGAGCCAATTACATCATTTTTTTATAGTACAAATAACATATTTAAAACTAAAAGAATAATGTTATACACAAACTAAATTTAGTTCACAATCTAATACGCCAATTAATTTTCTCTTTTTTTTTCATTAATTATCATTATTTGGTCAACTCCATCATGCATACATTAAAAAACAAATATATTTAAATTGAAAAATAAAAGAACTCATTTAACTGTTGAATTAACCAGTGGCATCAAACCCTTTCCTTTATACGGGAGATGGTGGGTTCGAGCCTCAGTGGAGGCAATACTGACTCTTATGCTTCAATAGGTTGAGAAAGTAGTTATGAACAGAACTGCATTGTAATAGAGTTAGTAGTATTCAAAAAAAAAAAAAAAAAAAAAAAAAAAAAAAAAAAAAAAAACTTCACCAACAAGTTACAACAGAATTAAATGTTGCAACATATCAATATTATTCTAACCTGTATTATTATTACTAGTCTTTTTAATGTGCGATGTGTAAAAATATATGCCCAATATTTATATTTTAAAAAATAACTAACAATTTTTTACTAATTAAAATCTAAATGAAATAAAATATATTTATTATATATTAATCCAATAATAATGTCTACAAATATTGTTATCATAAAGAATATAATAAAAGATATAGTGAATGCATGTGCACGGTAAAAGTAGTGAAAAAGATAATGAAAGTTATAACGGTAAGAGTATTTTTGTCCAAAAAATTATATAGTACAACTCTAAAAACATAATGTACAAAATGGTTAGCACAAAAAACATGGACATAAATTAGGGATATAATTCTGATTGAGACTTATTATGTTTGAATGGTTTGATGATGATGATTATTATTATTATTATTATTATTATTATTATTATTATTATTTATTTAGTTTGTATGCATGAATTGAATATTGGTGAATAAGTGTTTGTAAATTATTCAATCGTTGTGAGCGCTAGGAAATTTCTTGTTTCTTTCCTGGTAAGAAATATTGTTGTAATCCAATATTATATTGTTGGATGGAAGACTAATGAAATTTGAACTTAATTCCCTTTCCCATTTTTAACTAATTTTTACATTTTGCATACCGAAAAGTGGCTTAGTTCTTTATCCTAGTAACTAGTATAAAAAGGAGGTTAAGTTGCATGGTGCCCATATACAACACCAGTACACCACATATAAATTCTTCTTCCCAAAGCCTTTACCCTAATAACTATATAATAAAAAACAATGGTTAGCAAGAGCTTTTCTCTAATTTTCTCACTTCTCCTCATCAGTGCCTTTCTCTGCTTCACCACTACCGATGCCACGTCTAGGAGACTCTATGCTGCAGTTGAGGGTAAGCACTACTGAACCCCCAAACCTTTCATTAATATAATCAAATTAAAACTACAGACATAATATGAGATGAAAAGGGTGCAATATATAATTTGTTATTGCACCATCCCCAGAGTTTAGCCCAAAAAGTGATCGCCAGTATACTAGTCTAGTACGAGCCTTGCCGCGGGCACCGCCGGCGCCGAAAAGTATGGTGCCAAGCCATGGATCACCAGGAGGTATGTCAACAATTTTAAAGAGCTCATTTAACATATTAAATAATGTCAAGCTTTTAGCATAGATAGTTTTGTTACATATATGTTATTTTGTTGAACATCGATATACCAGGTTTCAATCATGTTACTACTTATTTGAAATAACAATAGATGTGTTATTATACTACATAGTAGAAATGATAGTGAAGGTGCTATTACACTACATAGAAAACTCTAATTACTTTTACACGTTGGCCCTGTTTGGTAAATAATCAGCCTATCAGCCAATTTTGGCTTATTTAACCACTATTAGTTGTTTGGTTAATAAGCTTTTTGTAATTCCAAAATATTAAAATTCAAAAGGTTACTCAAAGCAGCCTTTTCAATTAACTTTTTGAAAAAAGAAATTATACCAAACAGCTATCAGCTAACAACTAATTTATCAAAGCACCTTCTACAATCAGCCAATGTTATCAACTAATCATACATTCTAACCCAAACAGCCAACCCAATCAGCCAACGGCCATTTACCAAACAGGGCCTTTATTGTTGTCAAGAAATATATACTCGATAGTTAGTAATAGTAATTCAACATATTGGTTATATATATATATATATATATATATATATATATCATATGAGAACACTTCCTTAGGTAAGAACGTAAAAACAAGCATTATGAGTACAGACAATCTAATTCCAAACATACTTGGATGACAGTGGAGATCTTAGCTTGGAGTCAATTGTGTGCACTCATTTAGTAGTTTTTATTTATTATTTTTTTTCATTTTCTACTTATTGGCATCAATAAGCTAATAAGCCAAAAAATTGTTTACTACACAGTCATATTAGTTGTTTGGCCACACAAACAGCTAAAGTTGGTCAAACAAACCAAGCTTTGACTGACCACCCATTCTCTAAATACCCAGTGTCATTTTAAGTAAGATCTAATTTCATTATTAAAAAAAAAAAGAAATTCAGTCCTTTGTGGGTAAATGCTGTAATTATTAGAATCATATTAAGTTGATAATTATATAAGAAATTTGAGTTTTGTAATTCATTTGTAATTTTATTGGCGTTTGCAGCACCACGTCGAGCTTAAGCACCACCGCAAAATACAAATAAAGTATTCCAATAAGCAGCCAGCAGCCCATGCAGATTACTTCACAGGAATTGAAGGATTTATTATTTATCATAGCATTAAGAAATATTAAACCTCACCAAAGAAAAAAAAAAGAAATATTAAAACTATTTTCAGTTCGTCGGTACTCCCAATTTATATATAGTTATGTATGCATACGCATGTAGTTGTAATTTGGAAAAGAAAATTGTAATTGGAATTTGTCAATTTGATTATCTACTATATATATATATATATATATATATATATATATATATATATATATATATATATATATATATATATATATATATATATATATATATATATATATATATATATATATATAT
>NC_044925.1:8018023-8122122 GCF_003576645.1 Ipomoea triloba
ATATCTACTATACTAATAAGAGCCAAAGAGAGTTAGGCCTAAAATGGGTAAAAAAAATGGCGGTCAAATTATTTAATCAAATGGATGGTTCAGATGAATTATTTAATCAAATATATGGTTAAGATAATTCAGATTAATATTATTAATAGAGATTACCTAATTTAACTTTACTTTTATGATCTATTATACTAATAAGAGCCAAAGAGAGTTAGGCCTAAAATGGGTAAAAAAAATGGCGGCGGTCAAATTATTTAATCAAATGGATGGTTCAGATGAATTATTTAATCAACTATATTGTTAAGATAATTCAGATTAATATTATTAATAGAGATTACCTAATTTAACCTTACTTTTATGATTATCCGTTAAGTTTTTCGTTAAATATTCTTTTCTCCGTTAATATTCCGTTAACTTTTAACTTACCCATTAATTTCTATAAGAAAGGTCTTAGGTTCGAACCTCATTTCAATCAAATTTGACATAATTAAGTTTCTCACTCTATTTTACTCTTATTAAATTAAATAAATTAGTGCCTACAACAAAAAATGATACATATTTATTTCTTTAATTTAGAATTATGTGTCTACAATACCTTTATTTGAAAAAATTATTCATTATCAAAAAATTAAATTAAATAAGAGAAATAATTTCATTAGTTATATTGTCTTTATTTTCTCTCATGCAAAGATTCTTTACATTCAAATTTATCAATTGATATTCATTACATTGTCCATTATCTTATTTTTACAATATCTTGTAATTAAGTATCAAAGTTATAATACAAAATAATGTTATATATTTATTTACCAAGTATTCTATTAATACTATGAAATTTTTTTAAAAAATAATTTGAAGCTAATTATATTAACTACTTGGAGATTGGTTGACAAAGAGAGTACTCAAATAACCTAACAAATTGAAGCGGAATCGCTCTATTTTACTCTTATTGAATTAAATAAATTAGTAGTTACACCAAAAAATGATACATATGTATTTCTTTAATATCATGAAAAAAATAAAAAAAAATAGTTTGAAACCAATCATATTAACTACTTGGGAGATTTGTTGACAATGAAAGTACTCAAATAACCCATAACTAGCAAATTGAAGCGAGAAACTACCTTTTAATATCTTTGGAATATGTAATATTTTAAATTTTCAAATTTTTATTAATTTATTTAATCTTTTTTCTTAAACTAGGAATTTTTTTGTCCACAATAACTTATTCAACAATAATGGTTGAACCAAATGAAGCACAAGCAGAAAACCTAAAGAAAGTCCATAGCTCCTATATCATAATACCATTGCATGACGTTGTCATCTATGCTACCAACAATAACTGAATTGCAAATAACAGACTACCAACAAAAAAGGAAGAGAACAAATAGTAAAGATGAAAACAATGACAATGTTATTCAAAAGAGAATTAAGAACACTTAGAAAAATTCAAATGAAAAGTAGTATTTATTTAGACTATCTTTTTTAGACCAAATATTTAAACTTTCGATTTTACAAGGTTGCAAAATTTATTTTAGTAATAATTATAATTAATTTTCTATATTATCTTGGATTCATATACTTTGAGTTAGATATTTAAATAAAAAAAATCGGCATTCAATTACCCATGTGTAAATTTCTCCTATATAATCTTGCATTGATATATTTTCAAATATTTATTTAAATATAAACATTGGGCATTAACCCATACGCACAATGCACGTATAAAACTAGTATATATATATATATATATATATATATATATATATATACTAATAAGGGCCAAAGAGAGTTAGGCCTAAAATGGGTAGAAAAAATGGCGGTCAAATTATTTAATCAAATGGATGGTTCAGATGAATTATTTAATCAAATGGATGGTTCAGATGAATTATTTAATCAAATAGATGGTTAAGATAATTCAGATTAATATTATTAACCGAGATTACCTAATTTAACCTTAATTTTATAATTATCCGTTAAGTTTTCCGTTAAATATTCTTTTCTTCGTTAATATTCCGTTAACTTTTAACTTACCCATTAATTTCTATAAGAAATGTATTAGGTTCGAACCTCATCTCAATCAAATTTGACATAATTAAGTTTCTCACTCTATTTTACTCTTATTAAATTAAATAAATTAGTAGCTACATAAAAAAATTATACATATGTATTTCTTTAATTTAGAATTATGTGTCTTCAATACCTTTATTTGAAAAAAATTATTCATTATCAAAAAATTAAATTAAATAAGAGAAATAATTTCATTAGTTATATTGTCTTTATTTTCTCTCATGCAAAGATTCTTTACATTCAAATTTATCAATTGATATTCATTACATTGTCCATTATCTTATTTTTACAATATCTTGTAATTAAATATCAAATTTATAATACAAAATAATGTTATATATTTATTTACCAAGTATTTTATTAATACTATGAAAAATAAAATAAAATAATTTGAAGCTACTTATATTAACTATTTGGAGGATTGGTTGACAAATAGAGTACTCAAATAATAACCCAACAAATTGAAGCGGAATCACTTTATTTTACTCTTATTGAATTAAATAAATTAGTAGTTACACCAAAAAATGATACATATGTATTTCTTTAATACCATGAAAAAAATAAAAAAGAATAGTTTGAAACCAATCATATTAACTACTTGTGGAATTTGTTGACAATGAAAGTACTCAAATAACCCATTAACCAGCAAATTGAAGCGAGAAATTATCTTTTAATATCTTTAGAATACATAATATTTTAAATTTTCAAATTTTTATTAATTAATTTAATATTTTTTCTTAAACTAAGGATTTCTTTATCCACAATAACCCATTCAACAATAATGGTTGAACCAAATGAAGCACAAGCAGAACACCTAAAGGAAAGTTCATAACTCCTATATGATAATCTCATTGCATGACGTTGTCATCTATGCTGCATTGCTACCAACAATATCCGAATTGCAAATAACACACTACCAACAAAAAGAAAGAAAACAAATAGTAAAGATGAAGACAATGACAATGTTACTCAAAAGAGAATTAAGAACACTTAGAAATTTTTAAATTAAAAGTAGTATTTATTTAGACTATCATTTTTAGACCAAATATTTAGACTATCGATTTTACAAGGTTGCAAATATTTATTTTAGTAATAATTATACTGAATTTTCTATATTATCTTGGATTCATATACTTTGAGTTAAATATTTAAATAAAAAAATTCGACATTCAATTAGCTATGTATAAACTTCTCCTATATAATCTTGCATTGGTATACTTTCAAATATTTATTTAAATATAAATATTGGGCATTAACACATTCGCACAATGTGCGTATAAAACTAATTTTACTGATAATATATGATTGGGTTCCTTTCAATTATTGAGTAACTTGGGCTGATGATCATGTTAAGAAGAGTAAATACCCAAAATAGTCCATCGACTATAGCATAATTCACAAATTGATCCTTAACTATTGATTCAATCCAATTAAGTGCTCAGCTATTAAAAATTTACCCAATTAAGTCCTTCGTCAATTCTTCCGTTTAAAACCCGTCAACTTTGAGGTTAAAAGCCTAATTTAATCAGCTCAGTGTCCAAAACCACCCCCTACCCCGCTGCTCTCCCAACCCCCTCTTTCGCCACCTCTACCACGTCGCCCACCTCTCTCTTAACCTCTACCTCTACCTCTGACGCCCTCATCTCTTCTTCACCATTGCATCCGTCCTTTCCTATGTTGCCTCCCTACACCATCCCAAGAAAAAAACACAAATCTTCTTTCAATTAATATTGGTTGATTTGTTACAAGTTTTCCAGAGTTTATCTTTTGCGTCGTCGGCAACCCGAACTACAGCGAAGCGAGCTCGAATTTGAACCAGGGTTCAAATTCAAGTGGGCCGTAATCGATCTCGAGTTTATTCCCTTTGTCGATTCCTTTTGGTCTTGAAAAGCATTATTGCTGTACTAATCAAGCTCGGCGTCTTTAGATAGCCATAACGACTCCGGAGGAAATTCCGGCGGCGCTTCACTTCCGGCATCATCTTCAATAATGTAGGGGCGCCCAGAACTGCAAATGCGATATGATCAAGGAATTGTGGAGCACTAGTGTGACATTGCTCGCATCCCAAATGTATATATTATTCTGTTAATAGAGTCAAAGAAGCACTTTAATTAAACACACATCAGATATAAGATATGAAGGCTTAAATAAAATAGAAATGCAAATATGCAGTTCATGCTATAAAAATGATGCTCATAGACCAAACTCTCATATTCATTTTTTGGACTACTCCACTTCTTCAATTACAAATGTCAATAGGCAGTTCTTCTGAGCATTTTTCCAGAACTGAGTAGAATTCTATCCAAACTACACCTAACTGGAATGGTTAAAATGTAGTGCATATACAAACTCTAATATTAAATTGCAGGTAAAGAAGATTAAAAATGACCAGGGGCAAACCTGGTTTCTCCTTGACTTGGGAAGAAATGCATTCTTTAGCCTCATCCTAAAATATAGCCAATATTTTAGCAAGCTTAACAAAACAAAAGCACTAAAAAGCCAGCATTTGGAATTTCAAAGCAATTTGATAAGCTGTAAATTAACCTATAAATGTGCTTTAATTGTACTAATTTCTAAGTGTATGTTAGGTGTTTGTGCAAGAAGAAAGCATATTTCAGGTGTTTATGTCTCAAAGATTGGAAACCGGGATCCAAGCATGTTGAAGCGTTAAATGAGGGTGAATCAGGGTGATTTCAAGGCAAAATGGTGCAAGAATGAATGACCAAAATCATAACAAAGTTCAACGGAGCAGCGAAACAAGGATTTAAGTCAAACCGTACCACCGGGAGGATGTCAAGTTGCTGGTCACGGTGACCAGCAGAGTGACACCCTTGACACATTCTGATTAGTGTCAAGCTGCTGGTCACGGTGTGACCAGCAGCTTGACGACCACTCATCAGAAAGTGGTCACGGGAGTCACGGTGGAGGTCACGCCGTGACCTCCACAGTGACCACCGTGACCACTTTGCTGATTTCAGTGGTCACTCTGCTGGTCATGGCGTGACCAGCAGAGTGACGACTGAAATCTGCAAAGTCGTGGCCTGGTCACGTTGGTGGTCACACCGTGACCACCACCGTGACCAGGCAAATTGGTGGCGGTTTTTTTGGCGCAATTTCATTAGTATAAATTGGTTTAGGCTTTATTTTGAACTTATCTTTCAAATTTCTGAAGTCCTCTTTTAGGTTTTCTCTCTAGAAACACTTTAGAACATATTTTAGTTGCAAATCCATTACTTTTTAGGGAGATTTAGAGAAGAATTACTCTTTGTAATTGCAAATTCCGTTACAATTTCATATTCAAATATTATATAATCATTCAAGTAAGTATTTCAATTTCTTCTTTTTGCAATTCTCAATTTCCTTTTGCATTAAATTCCTTGCTTATTATTCCAATTGTTTTAATCTTCAATTTCATTATGAGTAGTTGAATCCTTTATGGATTTAGATTGAATTTCCTTGTATGAATGCTTATATGAACTACATTGTTTAATCTAGGTTTTTCATTGTTCTTATTATGAATGTGGTTGTGGAAATAGGATATTATTTGACACTTGCATTGGTTATGATCCAACCTTTCAAGAGTTTTATGGAATTGGTGTTTCACCTATGAGAATAGGGATTCACCATGGCCAATCCTTCCCACATTTCTAACTTGCCCTTGAGAAAGGGAAGTTGGAAGGAATTATGCACACAAGGTGTTTGATTAAATACCTCACCTAGTCTAATTGCTATGAGAATGGGATTAGAACTTTGGTGGTAGCCAATGTCCACGAGAGTGGCATTGGCATTAGCGTGATTTCCTCATTTCATTGTTTAGCATTGTTTAGCCTAGAATCTTAGAGCATTAAAGCAGCATTTGTACATGGTTATTTGATTTAAATCCTATTCTTTATCATTGTTTAGTACTTTAATCAATTACTTGTTTTATATTGATCTCATGCAATCACATACATCATTTTGGTTAGCTTTCAAACGCTCGATGAACTCGTGTTTAATCCCTTGCTACTCAAATCCCTCCTAGCCATTCCTAGAGGACGACACTCACTAAATTAAACCACTAAAAATACAACTTTCACAATTACAACTCAGAAACAGGGACAGGACCAAAGAAGTGAGAGAGCCATGAGAAAATGGTCAAGAATATCTAAAGAAATAGCAGAAGATAAAGCCTCCCCCTCTCCCAAAAAAAAATAAAATTAAAGGAGCATATTAATAGCCCTTTATATAAGACAAAGAGATGTATTCATTACAGAAAGCTTCACCTTCTTAGACACATGATCGCCACTGCAGCGCTGTTGGCGCACTTTATTTATGACCTCCTCATGTATATTGAAGGTTAATTCTGGACTTCCCAACTCCCATGGACGAGAAAACTCCTGCAGTAGCTAATTATTGAACCTTTTAGAAATAACTTCACTGATTGAGCTATTGCACATATTATAGTATCATAATGTATTACCAGAAATAAGTGCACTAGTAAAACAAGTGAATTAAGATAGACCAGATGAGTAAAAAGGAAGCAGTTGTGCATACCATACTTGCCCCATATATATATATATATATATATATATATATATATATATATATATAACAACAGCAGCAACTATCTTTATGGTAACATCAAGAAAATGCAACTTAAGTACTTTTAATTGTATTGCTTTGAAAACAATGAAACTAAAATTAAAATGTACTTATTCTATATTTATGGATTAGAGTGCTTAAAAGAAAAGGCTAATCGCAATACACATAACTAATCAAAACACAAAAAGTAGCTTAAGCTTAAAAGTTATCAGGTAGAAGCTGAAATCTGAAAAGTTGTTAAGTTATCTGTTATGCTTAAAATGTGGAGAAAAATTAATTTTTTGATAAGTTGATAGATGTAAAAAGACTAAAATGGACATCTTCATAAAATTTAAATAGTTTTAAATTTAAATAGGTTTGTTTACATATTAAAATATAAAATAATGAAACCAATATATTTTAATAAAATATAAATAAGGACATATATTTGAAAATATATAAAGTAAAACAAAATATTTATAATTCATAAAATTAGTTCATACAAAAATTAATGTTCAAACACACAAATGTCAAATTGAAATTACAACCAAACATATAGGGATGTCAATCAGGCCAGCCCAGTCGGTTTCGGGCTAGCCCTGTCGTGTTGTCGGGCTTATCGGATTCGGGTTGTCTGTTAATTATTATTTTAATTTCGGATTCGGGTTAGCCCTAACCCTAACCTTCGGGTTGTCGAGCTTATCGGGCGGGTTAGACTATTTGAACTAAAACCGAAAATGAATACTTAAATTCGATAAAACGGGTCAAGTCGTCAACCGGATCCGGATTCGTTAGAACGGGTCAATCGGATAAGCATTGAGCACATTAAAATTTAACAAATGCAATTGCAACGGTTCGGTTTCGGTTCGAATTTAATTCGACTCGGTGTTCGGTTCAGTTTAAGACCCCCAAATTTTAACATTTCCTAAGCGACAAGACGGTCAAGGGACTTAACGGTGCGTTGTAATAACTATGCATGAAACATCACATAACTCAAATCCAAAATCTAATATCTAAATATTAAATACCAACATAACAAATTAACAATTTATAGGTGAGTTCATCTTTAGTATTTTTTTTTATCACTAGGTACATTTTTAAATAAAATTTTAATAAATATATATTATATATAATTAATAAATAAATAAATATATATATATATATATATTAATTATATGTAATATATATTTATATTTATATATTTATTAAATTTTTATTTAAAAATGTACCTAGGGATAAAAAAGATACTAAAGATGAACTCACCTATAAATTTCAAGTATGTTATGTTTCACATCACTTCTATAATAAAGAATAGTTTTAAATTGTTCGGGCTATCGGGCCATCGGGCTTATCGGTTTCGGGCTCATCGAGCTAATTTTTTTATCGGGCTAACCCGTTCAGGCTATAGCCCTGTCGGTTTCGGGTTTTTTCGGGCTAGCCCATCGGTTTCGGGCCCAGTTGACATCCCTACAAACATATTAAAAAGAAAATACCAGAAGGATTTTAATTAAGAGGGGTAAAAAATACTTTGTATCATTTATTTAAAATAATAAGGATAAAGATGGAAAAAAAAAAGTTAAAAAGCTACTAGCTTATTTTTGAACATTATTGGCTCTTATTATAAGTGTAGATTTTAAATAAATGACATCATTTAACCCACCCAATTAAAACTCTTTTAGCCTTTTCAATTCGATCAATATGTTTCGTTGTAATTTTAATTTGACATGTGTTTGAACAATAATTTTTGTATGAACTAATTTTATTAATTATAAATATTTTGTTTTACTTTATATATTTTTAAATATATGTTCTTTATATTTTTATTAAAATATATTGATTTCATTATTTTATATTTTAATATGTAAACAAACCTATTTAAATTTAAAACTATTTAAATTTTTTGAAAATGTCATTTTTAGTCTTTTTACATTTATCAACTTATCAAAAAGCTAATTTTACCAAACACTTTTAAGCATAACAACTAGCTTAACAGCTCTTCAGATTTCAGCTTCGAGCTTATAGATTTTCAGCTTTCAGCTACTTTTTAGCTTTCAACTACCTTTTCAGCTAGGTTTGCCAAACATAGCATATCTAAAGTAACTTTTCAAAACAAGCTCTTATTTTGAGCTACTAGCTTATTTTGGAAACATTACCAAACATAGTTTATAGCTTATTAGTAGTTTAAAATAAACTATAAGCTCCTAAATAAGTTATGCCAAACAGAGCCTTAGACTATCATTTTTATACTAGCGTTATTACAAAGTTGCAAACATTTATTTTATGGCAAAAACTTGTATGAGACCGTAATCCGTGAGACAGGTCGGATAATTAATTAATGGGTTAATTAGGCAGTTTCAAGTTCCTACTAGATCTGTTTCCCTCTTTGTTTCTCTGCCACATGATTTATTCTCCACTCTCACGCCTCCCATCTTCTTCGCCTCCTATGGCCTCATATCCTGCCCGAGCCTTCGCCTCCTCCTCCACCTCCCATCTCCTCCGCCTCGATTTCCACTGCTACTCCAACTCCCATGATCATTGCAACTTACAGAGAATTTTTGTATAGCCCTATAGAAGCACACACACTGCTAAAACTACTAAGATCAGAAGTAACATTTTGTCTATTGAGACCCGTGATACGATCTCATACAAGTGTTACCCTTATTTTATTAGTGACAATTATAATCAGGGTAACACTTGTGTGAGACCGTCTCACGGGTCTCAATCCGTGAGACGGGTCGGATCTTATTCATGGGTCAACCAAGCGGTTCACGCTCCTACCAGATCTATTTCTCTCTGTTTCTCTACCACATGATTTCTTCTCCACTCTCATTTGTATCAAATTTCACTCTGTTTTGATTTTGTTCTAACACTACTCCATTTATCTCTCTCTCTCGCTTCCTTCTCTTTCTCTTCCATTTTTCCTTCCTAGAAGCTAATTCAAACCCAGACGTTGAGCCATTGCTATCCTTCAAAATCGTTACACACACTTTTAATAAGCTGTGGGATTGGAACTCCAGCATCGATTAGTGTGGGTGGATTGGTGTTTCTTGCCAAAACAACCGGGTTTCTCGCCCGATTCTTGAAGGTTTCGACCTCTAGGGTTCATTCCAATAACTTACTTCGCTGACCCAGCTCCAAGTTCTCAACATCAAGCAGAATCACTTCATTGACCATGCAAATGTTCTTCTTTAGTTTTCATCTAACTTCGAAGTTTCTTCCTTACAATGGTGCATTCCTCTTCACAATCACAGGTTTCAACAGTGCGTCTTCTTCAAAACAGTGTGTATTTCTTCATCACGTTATTTTTTCATCTTCGCACATTATATTGCTAACATGAGAGTTGAAATTTGAATTTTCACTGAGGATTTTCGAAGTGAAGCATTATACAGTGGTGAATTTGAGTTTGGGATAGTTTTAATGCACAATTTGATGTTATTATGAACTAGAACTAGAATGTGCTAGGGATTGAGGAAAACTCAATTTGTGCATTTTGAAATTAAGCAATAAGGTGATGGTCGAAGTGCAATGTGCACTGTTTCAAATCTGTGTAGTTTTGCAAGATGCATTTCAATGTATTTGGTATAATGGTATTGATGCTTTTTTCTCCTGTTAATACATGAGTCCATGCAACCTCTTGTCTCTATTTTATTTACATTTTAGCTGGAATTTGTTTCTTGTTTAGATCATGTATGCATTTGGTTGTTTCTTCCCTATACTTTGTTGTTCTTTCTGTTTCTGTATTTGTGTTAATGGATGATTGATAAAGTTGCTGGTAGTATTGTATATAAGCTTTCAAATCAATACTTACTGCTATAAAGTACTGCATTTAGGCTATAAAGTATTGTATTTAAGACTTAAAGTATTAAATATATCTACCTTAAACTATGCATGAGATTTGTGCTATGAAGTATTACATTTAGGCTATAAAGTATTGTGTTTAAGACTTAAAGTATTGATTATATATGTTTTAGATTTGTTCTACGAAGTATTACATTTAGGTTATAAATTATTGTGTTTAAGACTTAAAGTATTAAATATATCTATCTTAAACTGTGTATTAGATTTTTGCTATGAAGTATTACATTTAGGCTATAAAGTATTGTGTTTAAGGCGTAAAGTATTGATTATATCTAACTTAAACTATGTATTAGATTTTTGCTACGAATTATTACATTTAGGCTATAAAGTATTGTGCTTAAGGCTTATAGTATTAAATAATCTACCTTAAACTGTGTACTAGACTTGTGCTATGAAGTATTATTTTTAGGATATAAAGTATTGTGTTTAAGGCGTAAAGTATTGGTTATATCTATCTTAAACTGTGTATTAGATTTGTGCTATGAAGTATTATATTTAGGCTATAAAGTATTGTGTTTAAGGCTTAAAGTATTGATTATATATGTTTTAGATTTGTGCTATGAAGTATTACATTTACGATATAAAGTATTGTGTTTAAGACTTAAATTATTAAATATATCTAACTTAAACTGTATACTAGATTTGTGTTATAAAGTATTACATTTAGGCTATAAACTATTGTGTTTAAGGAGTAAAGTATCGATTATATCTGCCTTAAACTGTCTATTAGATTTGTATTATAAAGTATTACATTTAGGTTATAAAGTATTGTGTTTAAGACTTAAAATATTAAATATATCTAACTTAAACTGTGTACTAGATTTGTGCTATGAAGTATTACTTTTAGGCTATAAAGTAGTGTTTAAGGCGTAAAGTATTATTTATATCTACCTTAACTGTGTATTAGATTTGTGCTATGAAGTATTACATTTACGCTATAAACTATTGTGTTTAGGCTTAAATTATTAAATATATCTACTTTAAACTGTGTACTAGATTTGTGCTACTAAGCATTACATTTAGGCTATAAATTATTCTGTTTAAGACGTAAAGTATTGATTATATATACCTTGAACTGTGCATTAGATTTGTGCTATGAAGTATTACGTTTAGGCTATAAAGTATTGTGTTTAAGGCTTAAAGTATTAAATATATTTACCTTAAATTGTGTTTTTGATTCTTGCTATGAAGTATTACATTTAGGTTATAAAGTATTATTGTGTTTAGGACTTAAAGTATTAAATATATCTACCTTAATATGTCATATGTGTACTAGATTTGTGTTATGAAGTATTACATTTAGACTATAAAGTATTGTGTTTAAGACTTAAACTATTAAATATATCTACCTTATACTGTGCATTAGATTTGTGCTATGAAGTATTACATTTAGGCTATAAAGTATTGTATTTAAGGCTTAAAGTATTCATTATAGCTACCTTAAACTGTGTATTAGATTTGTGTTATGAAGTATTACATTTAGGCTATAAAGGCTATGTTTGGCAAACCTAGCTGAAAAGGTAGCTGAAAGCTGAAAAGTAGCTGAAAACTGAAAAGCTATAAGCTCGAAGCTGAAATCTGAAAAATTATTAAGCTAGCTGTTATGCTTAAAAGTGTTTGGTAAAATTAATTTTTTGATAAACTGATAAATGTAAAAAGACTAAAAAGGACATCTTCATACAATTGAAATAATTTTAAATTTAAACATGTTTGTTTCTATATTAAAATATAAAATAGTGAAATCAATATATTTCAATAAAATATAAAGTAAGAACATATATTTGAAAACATATAAAGTAAAAAAAAAAATGTTTATAATTCATAAGATTAGTTCATACAAAAATCAATGTTCAAACACATGTCAAATTGAAATTACAACCAAACATATTGAAGAGAAAAAGTCAAAAAAGTTTAGCCAAAAAGGTTTTAATTGAGAAGGGTAAATGATGCCATTTCTTTAAAATAATAAGGTTAAAGATGGAAAAAAAGTTAGGAAGCTATTAGCTTATTTTGAAACGCTACCTAAGGTAGCGTTCAAAAATAAGCTCTTATTTTAAGCTACTAGCTTATTTTAGGAACATTACCAAACAGAGTTTATAGCTTATTAGTAGCTTAAAATAAGCTATAAGCTCCTAAATAAGCTCTACCAAACAGAGCCAAAGTATTGTGTTTAAGGCTTAAAGTATTCATTATATATATTCTAGATTTGTGCTATGAAATATTACATTTAAGCTATAAAGTATTGTATTTAAGGCTTAAAGTATTGATTATATATATGTTTTAGATTATATTTGTGCTATGAAATATTACATTTCCGTTCAAAATATGCCATAATTTGAAAGGTCATGATGTCACATGAATAGTTAGTAACTAATTTATGTCTGGACTCACTTCTTGCAGCTGTAATAATTCCTGCACTTCCTGCTGCAGCACCTGGGCAAAACTGTAAGAACATATTTGAGTTCTCTCATTTTTTTAAAAAAAAAATTGGATATCCAACCCCTCATATTTGTTTAAACCAATGGAAATCTCTGAAATAAAGTTAAAGCTAAGTAAGAAATTGGCTGCAATTCAAACTTTGTTTTTAGTTTGAGGTGCTCTCTCTTGGATTTCCCATGATTCTACTTGATGTTGGTTGGTAACATAGATTCTTAATCACACGCCTTAAATACCCCTAAAACGAAACAGTATTAGGTTCCAGCTTCTGATTTTCTAATTATGTTGTAGACAAAATGTTACTTCTGATCTTAGTAGTTTTAGCAGTGTGTGTGCTTCTATATGGCTATACAAAAATTCTCTGTACGTTGCAATGATCATGGGAGTTGGAGTAGCGGTGGAAATCGAGGCGGAGGAGATGGGAGGTGGAGGAGGAGGCGAAGGCTCGGGCAGGAGATGAGGCCATAGGAGGCGAAGAAGATGGGAGGCGTGAGAGTGGAGAATAAATCATGTGGTAGAAAAACAAAGAGGGAAACAGATCTAGTAGGAACTTGAAACCGTCTAATTAACCCATTAATTAATTATCCGACCCGTCTCACGGATTGAAATCCGTGAGACGGTCTCAGACAAGTTTTTGCCTTATAATCAATATCTCCTATATTATCTTGCATTCATATAATTTGAATTATTGATTTAAATAAATAAATTCAACAATCAATTACCTATGCATGAACATCTCCTATATAATCTTGTATTAATATATACTTTGAAGTACTTATTTTAAAATAATCATTGTGCATTATCACATTCGCACAATGCGCGAGAAAAAATTAGTTACTAAAATAAGCTCTGCAACCATGAACACCAATAGAGAATCAACCTTGAGCTCTAGTTCCATCAAGTTCGATCCATTTTTCTTTTTAATCTGATGTTCTATTTGGTTTTATTTTATTTTTTCGCTGCTATGGCAATGGGCATTGCGTTCTTCCAAATCAAGAAAAAGAAGATGCTTTGGCGGGTCGGGACGTTGGGATTGGGGATTCAACTTTTTGAGAGAAGATTAAGAAAAAGTCAGTGATTAAATGTTACTATTTCAAATTAAATGTTACTTGCTTTTTTTTTTTTTTAATGTCTGTAATAATGCTAATTTTGTGTACACTTATTAATCAACTGAACAATTTTTAGTAAAGACTGAAATTAAATCGAATGACATATTTACATCATTTGTTAAATATTATATACTTTGAAATCATTAATTAACCTTAAAGATTGGGTTGCCTGTAATGTTAATGAGAAATATTGACCACACTTTTGACATTTGCAATGGTACTCAGTTGGTTGTAACGAAGTTAGCTGACCATGTTATAGAAGCACGCATATTGGCAATGACAAATGCTAACACCAATGTACTAATAGCTAGAATGACTATCACTCCATCAAATTACAATAGATTCTCAATTCTTTTTGGCCAAGCTCCTGTGCCTCTTGGAATGAGCGGGGTTTAGTTGGGTAAACTCGGACCGTAAAACGATTGGAGAAATATCCAAAACACCTCATAGGTCTACACACACATAGATTCTAAAATGACTAGCTAGGAGTATTTAAAAAAAAAAAAACACTTGTTTTTAGTATAACCACAATAGATTTTGAAATGATTATTTGGAAACACTTAAAACCCTCATCACAAAATAGTTGATACATTTACATTTTATTCACAACAGATTTTCAATGAAACAGAAGTTGTAGCAACAAATGATTTTCTAAGCATACTTATGATAATGGTGTTTCATAAAATCAGACAAGGGTGAATTATATGTATCACCTACAATTTTGCAATACTCTCTCCACCACTGCATGAATGTGCTCCCTGGCCAGAAAATCTGATAAGATACTGAGTAATTATTTACCAAATCCATCACATACTCCTCAAATTTAATCAGCTCCTTCCTAAATGAATCTTCAACATCTCTACTATTTTGTCCATTTTTCAACAGTTTGCACAATATAATAGCCTCCTCTACATGAGCCCAAAAGCACGAATCCTCGGTTAGTGTAGAAGCTCTACTTCTTTTTGTATCTGCAATCTGGACTGGTAGATCATCCTTCCACCACTGTTCCAATACTCTATAATGCTCAGATCTTCCCTGAGTTAGGTAATCTCTTTTGCCTTTGCTATAGTATTCCGCTATGTCAAGTGGTTCGACGATCCTTCTATAGTTTGTCCCTGCATAAAGCCAACGACCCTGAAAATTCGCCCCTTCTTTCTGAAGCATGTTCTCTGCTTCTCGCACAATTCTTTCCCAGTTCAGATTCAGAATTTTGTGGTGTTGGATGATTTCTAGTTTACTTTTTGCTTCATCTCTGCTTCGGGAGCGAATTGTCTTATACCTGTCATAGTATCCTACTTGATCCACAATGCCCTTCATATACCATTCAAGATGAGTAATGTGTACCTTCATTTCCATTAGTATCTTGTTGGGAAGAAAACCATTCCTCTTGTGTTGTGGAATAGACACTGCCCTTTCTACAATCTTTGTTACAAGACAGCTTGTGTTTTTGCCATCCTGCTTCATTAAAAGCAATAATTTTATGTAAACAAAGAGAGTAATGCTATATTCCCCTACCAGAATCACTTCTTAATATTCACTCATTGACATGTCATTATTGTATTGGATTATTATGTGAACTCTTTACTATCTCAAAATAACCAACAAAAATAAAAGTTTTTCCTTTTTGCCAGCCAAATAGGTGGTCACAAGATCGAACCACGGTGGTGAGAGCATTGATTCTTTGTGCTGAAAAAGATTGAGAAAGTATTGAACAGATACTACTTATAAAGAATCACGAGTGTTTAAAAAAAATGTTTTTCCTTGTTAAGATTTACTTATAGATAATGACATGTCAGAGAGTGATTTTAGTAGGGAAAGTTAACATTTTTCATTCAGAAAACATGTATATGAGAAGTATTTATAAGGTAGAAGAAACTTAAATTCAGCCATAGTTCTCCATATAACAAACAACATGCAAAGGAGGACAATTTGAACATAGTTCAATTACCTGCATTTTTTCAATCCCAATCTCATCCAGTTGTAAAACTATTCCTGCTTGAAGTGGATTGCTTAATGAGTCAGGCAACTTTGAAATTCCCTTGCACACCATTTTCCAACAAAGGCGTTCCAAAATACCGCCATAATCAACAAACTCAGGCCAGCAGTGTCCAGGATTTTGATTAGCAGCAGAGTTTAATAAAACTATAGTCTTCATTAGTTCCAGAACTGATTCAGTGTCTTCAAAACAAGAATAGCCCGATTCTGAGCATATAAGAGTCGTACCAAACGGTCTATATGAACAGAGTTCAGAATTTGAGCGAAGAGTATCATCATTCTGATCTGACATGACGAAGAACAGAATTGGATCTTTGTCATAGACCACGTGCAGAAAGCTAGAGTTCCATCTTGGGTACTCTGAGATGGCTTCTTGGAATCCATTGTCTCCAAGGAGTGGTGAACCAAAAGTAATGCAGAGGGTAGAGTTGCGATACATGCGGGCAGACATGCTATCAAGTAGCCATAAGGTGAAGAGAGATGCCACAGATCCTCCTAACGAATGCCCAGTTATAATAACAGGACGGGAAGATTCAAACTACATGAGAAAAGTCAGAAAACAATACAAAGTGTCAGTAAACATTGCCTTGACACTCCCACAAAGAAGCAAACCCATGCATCACAATCAACACAACGTTTATGCATTATTCAAAAAAGAAAGTTAGAATGCTCATCCCAATGGAATTACCAGGTTTTGGCCATAAATGAAGAATGGTTTAATAATATAATAAATACTTACATAGTAGCACATACCAATAGAAAGCTCTAATCCAAGCATTTGAATTGTCATTCATATCACTATATAATGTGATGTGATGTTAATTAGAATTGCCAAAGGCAAGGTCAGGATTACAAATCTAACCAGAATGACTAACACAATTCAGTGAGAAAAGGTAAGAATGATAGTAATTATCTGACAAAAGCAAAGATACATGGGAAAAATCACCAAAATAACAATAAAAATAAGGGAAAAATGCAATTTTAGTCCCTCAATTATTCCTTGCTAGCGATTTTAGTCCCTAACTTTTTATCGTTGTAATATATACCCCTAACTCTTCAAAAAAGTTGAATTCTTAACCTTGGAGCAGCAAAACTATTAAACTCTATTAAAATTTTACTTAGTATATAGATATTTTAAAATTTTATTATCTTTGTTCTTTATAACATTGTCTGTTTTGGTATTTCATCTGCAAAATAGAGATTTGACAACCTTCATCCCTAAAATTTTTCTTTTCAATTTTTGCACATCGTCTTTATTTTCTCTACATGACCATGTTAAAATCATGTTTTTTATTTACAAATGAAATATCGAGACCAAATAATATTATAATTAAAGAAAACCATTAAAAAGTACTAAAATACCCTTGTACTAATTACTAAATATAATTTCAATAGAGTTTAATTGTTTTGTTGCTACTAAGTTAAAACGTGTAACTTTTTTAAAGACTTAAAAGAATGTATATCAGGTAAAAAATTACAGACTAAAACCGCTAGCATGATGGATCAATTGAGGGAATATAATTGCATTTTTCCCTAAAAATAACAATAAAAATGAAGAGATACCTGGTGTGTGATGGAAGAGACGTCATCTTTGACAGAGACAAAAAGGTCAACCGCAGCTTTGTGGAAATGAAACGAAGAGTTGACTTTGTCATCAATGAAATCAAACTCAGAGGAAAGTGTAGCGCTGAATTCTTGGTATGAGACCAGCTCTGTACCTAATTCTCGTAGATGATTCCCAGTGCAATCAGCGGTGGTCACAAAAGCAATGATGGTACCAAGTGATGCATCCTGGAAGACTTGATGGTTGACTCTCACGGTGAGAGGCGATGTCGGATCATCACGCCCATGGATTTGATTTCGGAGCTCCGAAATCGCGTTCCAAGAACGCCGAAGCACATCAGAAGAGACCGCCAAGCTTGCCAGTTCCTGCCCACTGCTGAACCTATTCAACAAGAAGGCGAAGAAGAAGAAGTAGGAGGTGAGAATTGAAAATGGTTGGCGCAAAGCCTTTAGTTACAAGTTGCATCTGAGAAGCTTACAGGGGAGATGGGTTCATCATTGCCGCCATAGCTTACTGCTTAGGATGCCATTAACAACAATGGGAAATTGAACCAAAATTTCAAAGTATTGGATTAAAATGGACGACCCTAATAAGAAATTTTCAATTGGAAAATGATGTGACCCTATTAGTTAAAATTTAAAAATGCATTTGTCAAATGTAATTTACATTTTTTTAATGAGTTAATTTCGCTAGAGACCCCTATTTTTTGTGTCAATTCTAAATTTAGTCCAAAATTATCGTTTTTATTTAATATCTCAGACTATTATTTTTTTGATACTTTTTGCCTTTTCATATTTTTCATTTGTTATTTTTTCTTATTTCAACTAGTTTAATTGATTTAGGATTTAACTACAAATTGTTTGAATTTTTTGTGAATTAACTCTTTTTTAATTTAAAAAATATTGAATGAATGCCATGCGTATATTCCTACGTCCACATCTATAAAAGTATAAACACATAGCGGTTATGCATTTCTCATATGAGATATGTCAAACGCGGCATACTGGACAAATTATTGTGTGGACCATGATCCATATAATTGTGTGGATCATAATTGTAATATACATTTTTAAAATACAAAAAGTTCATTATCTGTGTATTGAATATACATTATTTGATAATATATAAAAATCATGTACTTTCAAATAAATATACTTTATGTATACAAATAATGTACTTTTAATATATTAAAACGTACTTTTTATTTATGGTTCACACAAATGCGTGGACCATGGTCCATGAAATAATGATTGCACACTGAGTGGATGGGTCAGTCAGACTAACCCGCTCAACATATTGTTGAAAGGCGAATTTTAATGAGTTTGTTTGGAAGGAAAAAATTAAGCTATGATTTTTACACTAATGGAGAGTGTTGGTCCCAAAAGGTTGGAGTTACAAGTCTAGAGGGGGTGAATAGACTTGTGAACCATTAGAGTTTTTTAACGATTCAGTTATAGCTTCGAAGGGTAAATTTCTTTGCAATAACAATTCGTTGAGTATGCACAGCGGAAATGTTTTAACCCTTTTTAAGTGGTTTTGCACATAGATTTGTTCTTTTCAAAGGTTAGAATTTGCACGTGTTAGAGAGTATGAAATATGCAGTAAATAAGCAGAGAGGGAGAGAGAGGGATTTTTTTTTAGTAGTTCGACCAACTCAGCTTACTCCATTCTTCTCCCTAAAACTTCAAAGGAGGTTTGCACTATCCCTTTAGTACAAAGAGATCATTCAATCCTTGAACACAAAGCTGGACTTGAGTGTCTAGGTTTTTCAACTCCAAGAGTTTACTCTGCCTCTTTTTCCTTTTACCGAGTAGAGATACAAATGTTTGAAGAAAATTGTTCATCAATATCCAACAAGAGAACTTGACTTCTTTGAATTTGGATCATGAACTTCACTTGAGCATCACAAGTCTCTAATATTGATATAGCTTTGTAGCTTTTTGTCTCTCTCATTGGTCACGAGTTATCTAACTTGAAACTTTGAGCACTACTTGAGAATTTTTCACTTGATTGGCTACCACCTTCTTCAATCTTGAATGAAGGTATTTATAGGCATTTTAAATAAATCCGTTAAAATCTTTTGGCATAATCAAAATCTAAAATACAGTTGTTCCTAACAGAGCGTACGGTTTTTTGAAAAATTTTATTCCTACAAAATTGAGTTTTGTGTGGGCTCCAATATTGACGCACTTTAAGCATTAAAATAGTGCAACTTAAGCACACAAAGAAAGTATCTTAAGAACACAAATCACACACCTAAAGTTTTAAAATGGCGCACTTTAAGCACACAAACAAAGCACCTTAAGAACACAAACCCCGCATCTAAAGTTTTAAAATGGTGCACCTTAGGTTTCAACAATTGGCGCACCTTAAGTATACAAATCACACACCTTAAGAAGGAAAATCATGAACCTAAAACTTTAATCCGACGCACGCACCTTAAATTTGACATAGATGCAAAAAGATCAAATTGCCACCATTTTTTTTAATCATTATTAATCTTGAAGGTTGATTTTATATCTACTATACTAATAAGAGCCAAATAGTGTTAGGCCTAAAATAGGTAGAAAAAATGGCAGTCAAATTATTTAATCAAATGTATGACTCAGATGAATTATTTAATCAAATAGATGGTTAAGATAATTCAGATTAATATTATTCATAGAGATTACCTAATTTAACCTTACTTTTATGATTATCCGTTAAGTTTTCCGTTAAATATTCTCTTCTCCGTTAATATTCCGTTAACTTTTAACTTACCCATTAATTCCTATAAGAAAGGTCTTAGGTTCGAATCTCATCTCAATCAAATGTGACATAATTAAGTTTCTCACTCTATTTACTCTTATTAATTAAATTAAATAAATTAGTAGCTACAACAAAAAATGATACATATGTATTTCTTTAATTTAGAATTATGTGTCTACAATACCTTTATTTGAAAAAATTATTCATTATCAAAAAATTAAATTAAATAAGAGAAATAATTTCATTAGTTATATTGTCTTTATTTTCTCTCATGCAAAGATTCTTTACATTCAAATTTATCAATTGATATTCATTATTATATTCCCCATTATCTTATTTTTACAATATCTTATAATTAAATATCAAAGTTATAGTACAAAATAATGTTATATATTTATTTAACAAGTATTTTATTAATACTATGAAAAAAAATTTAAATAATTTGAAGCTAATTATATTAACTACTTGGAATTGGTTGACAAAGAGAGTACTCAAATAACCCAACAAATTGAAGCGTAATCGCTCTATTTTACTCTTATTGAATTAAATAAATTAGTAGTTATACCAAAAAATGATACATATGTATTTCTTTAATACCATGAAAAAAATAAAAAAGAATAGTTTGAAACCAATCATATTAACTACTTGAGGGATTTGTTGACAATGAAAGTACTCAAATAACCCATTACCAAGCAAATTGAAGTGATCTAAGAAACTACATTTTAATATCTTTGGAATATATAATATTTTAAATTTTCAAATTTTTATTAATTTATTTAATCTTTTTTCTTAAACTAGGGATTTCTTTATCCACAATAACTCATTCAACAATAATGGTTGAACCAAATGAACCCCAAGCATAACACCTAAAGGAAAGTCCATAGCTCCTATATCATAATCTCATTGCATGAAGCTACCAATAATAACCGAATTGCAAATAACACACTACCAACAAAAAGGAAGAGAACAAATAGTAAAGATGAAGACAATGACAATGNTCGTTGAGTATGCACAGCGGAAATGTTTTAACCCTTTTTAAGTGGTTTTGCACATAGATTTGTTCTTTTCAAAGGTTAGAATTTGCACGTGTTAGAGAGTATGAAATATGCAGTAAATAAGCAGAGAGGGAGAGAGAGGGATTTTTTTTTAGTAGTTCGACCAACTCAGCTTACTCCATTCTTCTCCCTAAAACTTCAAAGGAGGTTTGCACTATCCCTTTAGTACAAAGAGATCATTCAATCCTTGAACACAAAGCTGGACTTGAGTGTCTAGGTTTTTCAACTCCAAGAGTTTACTCTGCCTCTTTTTCCTTTTACCGAGTAGAGATACAAATGTTTGAAGAAAATTGTTCATCAATATCCAACAAGAGAACTTGACTTCTTTGAATTTGGATCATGAACTTCACTTGAGCATCACAAGTCTCTAATATTGATATAGCTTTGTAGCTTTTTGTCTCTCTCATTGGTCACGAGTTATCTAACTTGAAACTTTGAGCACTACTTGAGAATTTTTCACTTGATTGGCTACCACCTTCTTCAATCTTGAATGAAGGTATTTATAGGCATTTTAAATAAATCCGTTAAAATCTTTTGGCATAATCAAAATCTAAAATACAGTTGTTCCTAACAGAGCGTACGGTTTTTTGAAAAATTTTATTCCTACAAAATTGAGTTTTGTGTGGGCTCCAATATTGACGCACTTTAAGCATTAAAATAGTGCAACTTAAGCACACAAAGAAAGTATCTTAAGAACACAAATCACACACCTAAAGTTTTAAAATGGCGCACTTTAAGCACACAAACAAAGCACCTTAAGAACACAAACCCCGCATCTAAAGTTTTAAAATGGTGCACCTTAGGTTTCAACAATTGGCGCACCTTAAGTATACAAATCACACACCTTAAGAAGGAAAATCATGAACCTAAAACTTTAATCCGACGCACGCACCTTAAATTTGACATAGATGCAAAAAGATCAAATTGCCACCATTTTTTTTAATCATTATTAATCTTGAAGGTTGATTTTATATCTACTATACTAATAAGAGCCAAATAGTGTTAGGCCTAAAATAGGTAGAAAAAATGGCAGTCAAATTATTTAATCAAATGTATGACTCAGATGAATTATTTAATCAAATAGATGGTTAAGATAATTCAGATTAATATTATTCATAGAGATTACCTAATTTAACCTTACTTTTATGATTATCCGTTAAGTTTTCCGTTAAATATTCTCTTCTCCGTTAATATTCCGTTAACTTTTAACTTACCCATTAATTCCTATAAGAAAGGTCTTAGGTTCGAATCTCATCTCAATCAAATGTGACATAATTAAGTTTCTCACTCTATTTACTCTTATTAATTAAATTAAATAAATTAGTAGCTACAACAAAAAATGATACATATGTATTTCTTTAATTTAGAATTATGTGTCTACAATACCTTTATTTGAAAAAATTATTCATTATCAAAAAATTAAATTAAATAAGAGAAATAATTTCATTAGTTATATTGTCTTTATTTTCTCTCATGCAAAGATTCTTTACATTCAAATTTATCAATTGATATTCATTATTATATTCCCCATTATCTTATTTTTACAATATCTTATAATTAAATATCAAAGTTATAGTACAAAATAATGTTATATATTTATTTAACAAGTATTTTATTAATACTATGAAAAAAAATTTAAATAATTTGAAGCTAATTATATTAACTACTTGGAATTGGTTGACAAAGAGAGTACTCAAATAACCCAACAAATTGAAGCGTAATCGCTCTATTTTACTCTTATTGAATTAAATAAATTAGTAGTTATACCAAAAAATGATACATATGTATTTCTTTAATACCATGAAAAAAATAAAAAAGAATAGTTTGAAACCAATCATATTAACTACTTGAGGGATTTGTTGACAATGAAAGTACTCAAATAACCCATTACCAAGCAAATTGAAGTGATCTAAGAAACTACATTTTAATATCTTTGGAATATATAATATTTTAAATTTTCAAATTTTTATTAATTTATTTAATCTTTTTTCTTAAACTAGGGATTTCTTTATCCACAATAACTCATTCAACAATAATGGTTGAACCAAATGAACCCCAAGCATAACACCTAAAGGAAAGTCCATAGCTCCTATATCATAATCTCATTGCATGAAGCTACCAATAATAACCGAATTGCAAATAACACACTACCAACAAAAAGGAAGAGAACAAATAGTAAAGATGAAGACAATGACAATGTTACTCAAAAGAGAATTAAGAACACTTAGAAAAATTCAAATGAAAAGTAGTATTTATTTAGACTATCATTTTTAGACCAAATATTTACACTATCGATTTTACAAGGTTGCAAACATTTATATTTTAGTAATAATTATAATGAATTTTCTATATTATCTTGGATTCATATACTTTGAGTTAGATATTTAAATAAAAAAATTCGACATTCAATTACCCATGTATACATTTCTCCTATATAATCTTGCATTGATATACTTTCAAATATTTATTCAAATATAAACATTGGGTATAGAAGTAGTATATATATTACGTAGCTAGTTTTTTTTTTTTTTTTTTTTNGGTTTTTTGAAAAATTTTATTCCTACAAAATTGAGTTTTGTGTGGGCTCCAATATTGACGCACTTTAAGCATTAAAATAGTGCAACTTAAGCACACAAAGAAAGTATCTTAAGAACACAAATCACACACCTAAAGTTTTAAAATGGCGCACTTTAAGCACACAAACAAAGCACCTTAAGAACACAAACCCCGCATCTAAAGTTTTAAAATGGTGCACCTTAGGTTTCAACAATTGGCGCACCTTAAGTATACAAATCACACACCTTAAGAAGGAAAATCATGAACCTAAAACTTTAATCCGACGCACGCACCTTAAATTTGACATAGATGCAAAAAGATCAAATTGCCACCATTTTTTTTAATCATTATTAATCTTGAAGGTTGATTTTATATCTACTATACTAATAAGAGCCAAATAGTGTTAGGCCTAAAATAGGTAGAAAAAATGGCAGTCAAATTATTTAATCAAATGTATGACTCAGATGAATTATTTAATCAAATAGATGGTTAAGATAATTCAGATTAATATTATTCATAGAGATTACCTAATTTAACCTTACTTTTATGATTATCCGTTAAGTTTTCCGTTAAATATTCTCTTCTCCGTTAATATTCCGTTAACTTTTAACTTACCCATTAATTCCTATAAGAAAGGTCTTAGGTTCGAATCTCATCTCAATCAAATGTGACATAATTAAGTTTCTCACTCTATTTACTCTTATTAATTAAATTAAATAAATTAGTAGCTACAACAAAAAATGATACATATGTATTTCTTTAATTTAGAATTATGTGTCTACAATACCTTTATTTGAAAAAATTATTCATTATCAAAAAATTAAATTAAATAAGAGAAATAATTTCATTAGTTATATTGTCTTTATTTTCTCTCATGCAAAGATTCTTTACATTCAAATTTATCAATTGATATTCATTATTATATTCCCCATTATCTTATTTTTACAATATCTTATAATTAAATATCAAAGTTATAGTACAAAATAATGTTATATATTTATTTAACAAGTATTTTATTAATACTATGAAAAAAAATTTAAATAATTTGAAGCTAATTATATTAACTACTTGGAATTGGTTGACAAAGAGAGTACTCAAATAACCCAACAAATTGAAGCGTAATCGCTCTATTTTACTCTTATTGAATTAAATAAATTAGTAGTTATACCAAAAAATGATACATATGTATTTCTTTAATACCATGAAAAAAATAAAAAAGAATAGTTTGAAACCAATCATATTAACTACTTGAGGGATTTGTTGACAATGAAAGTACTCAAATAACCCATTACCAAGCAAATTGAAGTGATCTAAGAAACTACATTTTAATATCTTTGGAATATATAATATTTTAAATTTTCAAATTTTTATTAATTTATTTAATCTTTTTTCTTAAACTAGGGATTTCTTTATCCACAATAACTCATTCAACAATAATGGTTGAACCAAATGAACCCCAAGCATAACACCTAAAGGAAAGTCCATAGCTCCTATATCATAATCTCATTGCATGAAGCTACCAATAATAACCGAATTGCAAATAACACACTACCAACAAAAAGGAAGAGAACAAATAGTAAAGATGAAGACAATGACAATGTTACTCAAAAGAGAATTAAGAACACTTAGAAAAATTCAAATGAAAAGTAGTATTTATTTAGACTATCATTTTTAGACCAAATATTTACACTATCGATTTTACAAGGTTGCAAACATTTATATTTTAGTAATAATTATAATGAATTTTCTATATTATCTTGGATTCATATACTTTGAGTTAGATATTTAAATAAAAAAATTCGACATTCAATTACCCATGTATACATTTCTCCTATATAATCTTGCATTGATATACTTTCAAATATTTATTCAAATATAAACATTGGGTATTTTATAATTAAAGCTATTGAGTATACTAAACTTTTGTTAAAACAAAAGAATTGAACCTGTAATTAAAAAATAAAATGTTGACACAAAATTTATTTCAAAACATAGCAATATAGTTTAAACATTTAAAAATAAACAAGTTTGCAATTAATTTTTTTTAAAAGTCTAAGTGAAGAAATTGTAAAAATGTAAATTTATTGTATTTATACTTGAGATCAGAGGTTCAAATTACTCCAAGTACATATATATCTTCCTCATCTTGGGCACAACTTTTTTAATCCTTCCGCTGGCACAACTTTTTTTTTTTTTTAAATCCTTACTTTCTCTTTGCGCACAACAACATTTTACCACATTAATATATTTTATGTTGTTGTGTTGTTGTTGTTGTATTGATTTTAAAGATTACGCTTTTGGTAACCTCATTTATTTATAAGAACGAGGCCACAAAAATTTAAAAACTTTATAGTGTGGTGACTTCAAAATTACTCCATTGAATGCACAAAAAAAAAAAAAAAAAAAAAAAAAGACGTAGTTTTTAGTAGACAGAAAGTTAATATTTTGTATTTCATCAAAAGTCTTTACTTATTATAGTGTATAATAGACACGTTAAACACTAGTAATAAAATTAATTTTAGTATATTATCTAAAAATAAACCCCCCCCCCCCTTCCCTACTGGGGATTGAACCTGTGACCTCTCACTTAGGAGCCACAGCTATGCCGCTTGATAGGGCCACAGCTATGCCACTTGACCACAAAACCTTTAGCCTGTTCAAAAGTGCATAGCAACCTAGCTAGTTAAAACATTTAAAAATAACAAGTTTGCAATTAATTTTAAAAGATTCTAAGTGAAGAAATTGTAAAAATGTAAATTTATTGTATTTCATACTTGAGATCAGAGGTTCAAATCTTACTCCAACTTTGTACATATATATCTTCCTCATGTCTTGGGCACAACTTTTTTTTCAATCCTTCCGCTGGGCACAACTTTTTTTTTTTTTTTAAATCCTTTTATCTTTCTCTTTGCGCACAACAACATTTTACCACATTAATATTATTATTATTGTTGTTGTTGTTGTTGTTGTTGTTGTATTGATTTTAAAGATTACGCTTTTGGTATGACCTCATTTATTTATAAGAACGAGGCCACAAAAATTTAAAAACTGGCCCGATATAGTGTGTGTGACTTCAAAATTACTCCATTGAATGCACAAAAAAAAAAAAAAAAAAAAAAAAAAGACGTAGTTTTTAGTAGACAGAAAGTTAATATTTTGTATTTCATCAAAAGTCTTCTACTTTATTATAGTGTATAATAGGACACGTTAAACACTAGTAATAAAAATTAATTTTTAAGTATATTATCTAAAAATAAATCTTTAACACATTAAAAATAAATATTTATCCATGATTTACAACAATATAATTTGCCTTTTACATTTTCATTAATTTTTAATTTGAAAACATTACATTTCAATATTAGTTATTTTACTTATTTAGTTGCAATGTTAAGTTCAGTCATCCAATAAAATTTTTACACAATAGCTGTCAATTGTGAGGGCAAAATGATAAACTATTAACCGATAATTAAATCTAAAATTCTGAAATTAACTATACTTGTGCTCGGCCAAGTCATAGAACAAGGTAAAATATATGCAGCTATACCATATGCAATGTTGCAAATATCGCGCCTAAGCACCAATTAATTGGCGCCAAGACGTTGACCAACTACCTAGCGTATCATCATAATCGATGGTCTTGACAGCTAGCCGGCTAGGTTGCCTGGGCACTGCATAAACCACTTAGTCGCTGATCGCTTAGGCACCCGACTAATTAGTTATTGTTTCTTCTTTTTTTTTTAAATGAGTTATTTTACTCAAAGTCACGTCGTTTTGAGCGAAAAATCCTAAATCGTTCAAACCCTAGATTTTTTAAACTTAATATTTAATATTTTAGTATTAAATATTAAAGTATTATATAGTTTAAAATTATCAAGTCTTAAAAAAATTTAAACAATTTTTTAAAAATAAAAAAATAAAAATACACAGGACTTGTTTGGCAATCGGCGGTTAGCAGATTCTATTAGCGGTTAACAAATAACATATTGTGTCAACGAGTTTGACAAGCGGATTATTTTAGCAGTTTGTATAAAGGTATTTAGTAAAATTAGCTATTTATATTAGCGGTTAACATGTAAAATGATCAAAAGGGTATAATAATAATAATAATAATAATAATAATAATAATAATAATAATAAATTATTATTATTATTATTATTATGATAAGAAAAACACTAGAACTAAAACAAAACAAAAAGATGTGGGATCATTTCTTATCCCACATCGGAAGTTAAAAAAAAAAGGGGGGAGGGGGGGGGGGGGGGGGGGGGGNNGGGGGGGGGGGGGGGGGGGGGGCGTTGGGGGGCGTTGAGCTCCCTAATAAAAGGAAGCTTAACGCCCCTTTAGTTTCTCCCCTTGTCCATCCCACATCGAATGGGCAAGAGAAGAGAAGCCCGATGCTTGGGATGGGCAAGAGAAGATAAGGCTTCTTTATGAAAGAAGCCTGGCCTCAGGCTTCCCTAAAATGCTCATCCCAAACGTTGTTACTTGACGCGTTTGGTTTTCCGCGATTCGGAGCAAAAATGCTGCTCCGGACCTCTATTTTACCAAACATAAATTTTTAATTTGGACATTTTGACTAAGTCAATATGCCAAATTAGCGGATCCGTCAAAGTCTGGGTGGATTCGTTATTTACCAAACAAGACCACAACTGCTTGGGCGATGATTAATCGGTCGAGCGCCTAGCAATTTTTTTAATCATGACAATATGTCAACAATTACATATATTTATATAACTGAAGTACAATCAACACATAAAATAGTGTATATATAAGTTTTATGTGGGCTCTCTCTAGGGTTTCTTCCTAGAGAGTTTTCTCCCTAGTTTTTCTAGGGTTTGTTTTCTTTGTCTTCTGTCTTCTTGTCCATCCGTTTTGTTAGTGTTTCTCCTGTCTATTTAGTCCTTTGTCTGTGCTCTTCTAGTTGTCGTTGAAAAATGGATGTAAGTGTTATCGAGGATAAATGTTCAGATCTGACTTTGGAGGAGGAAGAAGTGGGAGGTCTTGAGGTATAGTACATGACCTGCATGACGAGACTAATAATGTGCCTCATTGGGAAGTAGTTGGCTATTTCCTCATAGACAGGCTGATCAAGTCCGATCATATGTAGTAGGTTCTTGCGTCCGTGTGGCGTCCAGTAATGGGGATGCGTGTTCTATCCCTTGATGATAATCTTTTCTTATTCTAGTTCCCGCATGTTAAGGATATCATGTTAAAGATATGAAACCTGTCCTCAAAGAAGGTTTGTGGTCGTTCGAAAACAACAATTTGGTGTGTAAACAAGTTTTGGCTAGATCTAGGGCGAAGGATATAACGTTGGATTCCGTCGACTTCTGGGTCTAAGTGCACGACTTACCTACAGTGTATGCGACTAATGATTTCATCAAATTATTAGATTAGGGTGAAGATTATAAGGGAAAGTAGGAGGAAGTTTATATATACATTGTCTGAGAGAGAAAGCAGGAGGAAGTTTAAACAAACTACAACCTATTCTACAGGTAAACAAACTAAGAGAGAATAGTTGCTAAAATACAAACAAGGATGAGAACTAGGCTTCCCCCGCAAGATTGAGGATCCATCGGAAACGCCAATCTTGGACCGAAAGTATAAAAACGAGGCACGTCCCAACGGTTTGGTAAGAACATCAGCAATTTGATATCTGGATGGAATATGATGAACTGACAGAGTGTCATCCGCCACCTTCTCACGCACAAAAAAATAGTCCAAAGCCAAGTGTTTCATGCGAGAATGAAAGACAGGATTGCGACAAACGTACGTAGCTCCCAAATTATCACAGTAGAGAGTAAGTGGATGTTTAGGCGGAATACCCAACTCACACATCAAATTTTTTATCCACAGAAGCTCCGCAGTGGCATGCGCTAAAGCACAATACTCCGCCTCTGTGGAAGACCGATACACAGTTTTCTATCGAGCTGATTTCCAAGAAACTATATTTGAACCACAATAAATAACATAGGATGTAGTAGAGCGGCCATCATCCCGGATACCACCCCAATCAGAATCAGAAAATGCAGTCATCGCAAGAGAAGAACCACGGCGGAGAAGAAGACCATGAAAACAAGTGCCCTTCAAGTAACGCAACAAGTGTTTTGCCGCCTGCCAGTGTACAACTCCTGGAGCATGCATATATTGAGAGAGGCGATTTACAGCAAAAGTGACCTCTGGTCGCGTGAATGTTAGATATTGAAGCAAACCAATAAGTCGATGAAACCCCGTAACATCAACAACAGCTGACAAATCGGCAGGTGGCAAAGAAATAGTAGAACTCATTGGTGTAGACACCGGTTTTGCACCATCCATGTTGAAACGCAATAAAACATCTTGAAGATACTGACTTTGAGAAAGAAACAACCCAGATGCCACAGGAACAACTTCTACTCCCAAAAAATGATGCAAGAACCCCATATCACGAATGGAGAAACGGGTTGCTAAAGCAGACGTGAACCGTTTCAAAAAGATAGAATTATTCCCTGTCAGAATAATGTCATCTACATAGACCAAAAAATACACAATGACACTATCTGAATGATAGATAAATAAAGATGTATCTGCTATAGATTTCTGAAAACCAATGCTCAACAAATAAATTGACAACTCCATATACCATGCACGCGGTGCTTGTTTAAGGCCATACAAAGCCTTTGTTAACTTACAAACATGCGTTGGGTGTTGGGAATCAAAATAACCAGGTGGCTGCTCCATATACACCTCTTCATGCAATGTGCCATGAAGGAAAGCGTTGTTGACATCAAGCTGTTGTATAGGCCAATGGCGACTCAAGGCAATTGTGAGGACAAGACGAATAGTCACAGGCTTAATAACAGGACTAAAAGTTTCAAAATAGTCACGCCCGGGTTCCTGCAAAAAACCTTTAGCAACAAGCCGTGCTTTATATCGATCAATAGTACCATCAGGTTTCCTTTTCACCCGAAAAACCCATTTACAGCCAATGGTAACATGATGTCTCCTCGGAACAAGAACCCAAGTATCATTACGAATGAGAGCATTGTACTCATCATCCATTGCAGTACGCCATCTAGAATCCCGAAGAGCTTGGGCAACCGTAGATGGTTCAATAGCAGAGGGCAACGGATGTGATGTAGTACAATTCACAAATTTATCATTGTAGTACTTGGGATTAGGGCGACGGATACGAGTTGGACGAGTAGATGGATGTTGTACTTGAGAGACGGCAGGAGGCTCTTGGGGAGCCACAGACTGCGAGGAAGACTCCGTAGATATAACAGGTTGTGGGTGGACAGAATCTTGTGGTGAGGTGACAGCAGGAGGCTCTTGGGGAGCCACAGACTGCGAGGAAGACTCCGTAGATATAACAGGTTGTGGGTGGACAGAATCTTGTAGTGAGGCGACAGCAGGAGGCTCTTGGGGAGACGCAGAGTTAGAGGGGGACTCCGTAGATATAACAGGTTGTGGGTGGACAGAATCTTGTGGTGAGGCAACGGCAGGAGGCTCTTGGGGAGACGCAGAGTTAGAGGGGGTTTGAGAGCTACCTGGAGTATCAGCAACATGGGAGTCAGATTGACCGGCCACAGGAATATCTGATTGAGTGTGGGATTGATCTGAAGCACTCGCAGGTATTGGAATACGCACAACCAGATAGGGAACAAAATAAGGATTCAAACTTTGTTCATTTGGTTTACGAACACTTGCTGAAATCTCTTCATAAGGAAAACAATGGTCAACGAATTTAACATGCTGAGAAAGATATAAGCGATTAGTAGAGGGGTCTAAACACTAGGCAAATTGAGTTGTAGAATATCCTACAAAAATGCATGGAATAGACTTTGGATGCAACTTGGTTGACACATATGGCCTAAGCCAAGGAAAACATTGACAACCAAAAGGCTTTATTTTTCTATAGTTCGGAGATGACCCAAAAAGCATGCGAAAAGGTGTTTGATTGTTTAGAAGTGGAGTGGGCATGCGATTTATCAAATACATAGCACATTGGAAAGCATACGACCAGAAAGTAATAGGAAGATTAGCACGACGAAGTAAAGAAAGTCCAGTCTCGACAATGTGTCGATGCCGTCGTTCAACAGTCCCATTGTGCTCAGGTGTGTGGGGGGGGGGTGTGGTAAAGTGAGAAATACCATGTAGATTAAACATAGGGATTAACTTTTTAAACTCACCACCGTTATCTGAAAATATAGACACAATCTGATGACCAAAATATTTTTCTACTAATCGCTTGTATTGAGGGAATATAATGAAAACATCAGACTTCTTTTTCAGAGGATATAACCAAATATACTTTGTGAAGAAATCAACAAAGACAATGTAATAAAAATAGTCATCTACAGATATTTGAGTGGTTCCCCAGACATCAGTGTATATTAACTGTAATGGCTTATTACTAGTTAGGGAATTATCTGAAAATGGCAATTTATGGCTTTTACTGATATCACACGAAGTGCAACTAAAATTATGTAAGGCAGAAGACTGAAAATCAACACCGTAACATTGTAGAATTTGTTGTAGGATTTTGGTTGATGGATGACCAAAGCGATGATGCAAGTCCATGATAGAGGAAGAAACTGCAACATTGACTTGAGGATTTTTTGACATTGAGGCATAATAGACATCATGAATGTTTTCTCCCCGTAGTATCGACGCCCCCGTGCGTTGATCCTTCACAAGAAAGTAAGAAGGGAAAAATTCAACCGAGACATTGTTAGATTTACATAGTTGAGAAACTGACACCAAATTATTTCGTAACTTGGGAACACAAAGAACACCGAATAAAGAAAGATTACGAGTCATAGCAGGAAAAATGGTATGACCAGTATGCGAAATATGTAAACTATTACCATCACTAGGGGTGGGCACGGGTTGGGTTCGGGTTCGACCCGTGGCTAATTTCGGGTACCCGAAATTTTCGGGTTGGGATTTTTGGTACCCGAGCCCGAACCGAGATATTAACAATCATCTTCGGGTTCGGGCTTATCGGTTCGGGCCTGCATCAGGTTCGGGTGTCTATACCCGAATTTTTTAAATATGTTAATTAAAATAAAGAAATCTAAGAGTTTGAGTAGCTAAATGGATTACAATTTTGTAAAATCATAATTTCAAAATAAAGTAATTATTACAACCCATCAACTTTAATAAAATTACAACAATTTACAAATATAATATTTTGTTATTAAGAACATGAAACATCAATAACGATAACACATAAAATTGAAATTTAATAGGTGAAAATGCAGATGCTTGGCAACTTGAGTGAATCATCTATCTATCGATATATATATTGTAGTTCGATCCTCTATAGGTATTAGTTCCATCATTGAATTTCATATTTGCTGCAATAATGAGAAATTAATAGTTAGATCAATATAATTTCAATTCCCTTCAAATGAGAAGAGGGGTTAAGATCAGGGGATAAGATCAAATCTAACATATTAACACACTGCTGATATCAGCAGACCTAACCACACAGGCATAGTAAAGAATTTAAGAGTTTAAATAATTAAAAGAGGAAAGGGATATTGGTAGTTGTCCAGTTGCATGCAGGTACATGCACTATATTGCCTATGAAACAGACAAAAAGTAACAGAAATGATGGGTGATAAAAATTTTGGCTGGCCTGTGAGAAATTAAAGCCAAGTCAATAGTTAAAGATTTCAGCATATCTCATCTCTAGTAATAAAGAAAGGATGCAGGATGATGAGTCTCATACAAATAATATCACCTATCTATCTATCTTTGCACAATACAATCTACTGCAACTTTATTTGAGAAACATTTAATTTTGAACTTGAAAGCAAACACAGAAAGACTATTAAGAATTTCCTTTGACAACCTAAGTTACATAACATTGACTGCAAATGCAATTAAAGATCATTTAGGACAAATCTCAAAAAAATACATCCTCATCACCATTCACCACCTCATACATCTATTTATATATGTATTCACACATACACATATGCATGAGTACAAAACTACCAAATTATCCCAGACAACAAAATCAAACCTACAATATTCAGTGAACTCACTGAATACTACCAACTAAAAATTTACAACAAAAAGATTTTTAAGAAATAAACACCAAAATTTTTCAGATATTGATACAAAGAATTGCACTATTATAATTTATAATTTTATATGAACTCAAAAAGTATTTTAAATGCATTCATACAGAATTCTGAGTTAGCATAATTTCAAAATCATATGTATATACAAATATACAATGATACAAAGAACTTCATTAAAAACTCCAAATCTTCAATATTTATACATACCTTATCTCCCAAATGATGTCTTAAAAACCGCAGGACCATACATTCTCATTTCACCCTAAAATGAGAATTCAAAAGTATTAACAGTTCACAATTTTTGTCATAAACTTCAAGAATATAATATTCAACAATATGACAGTGTATTCACAAAATCACATTTATTCATTAATTTCACAAATTCATAAAATTCAAGAATTAAGACTTTAACAATTATCAGTATATTCATAAATTCATAACACAATTAACACAAAATTAGAACTACACAAAATTTTAATTTAAACTCTAATTTTAATGGATACATTAACAAGTTTTCTGTAAATGAATTATAGTTAACTTTAGTTTTCTAGAAAAAAAAAACAAACTAATTAAAAAATCCTGGAAAAATCATAGTTAAACCAAATTTTCTGTAAACAAAATTGTAGGACCAAGTGACCAACTATAATTTCTGGAAAAAATCTTAGTTAAACTAATGCAAAGAAAACATTTTAAAAAAACTTTTAAAAGTCTTAAAACTTTAATTGTCTGAAAAAAAAACGAAAAAAAAACTAAAATAGCAAACTAGCAGAGTAGTAGTAAATTACGTGTCACTCCTGTTAGATTTTCATGGCTAGTCACTGAAGAAGCTAAGGGCATATCCCTGGATCTAGGGTTTCCTGTGTGAAAGAATAATCAGAATATGAGTATGAGTAGATAAAACTCAAAAAGTGTGATGTTAGAGGAGACTTACCGGTAGGCAAGAGTCGACGGTGAGAACCTGAGAAGGAGTCGAAGTCACTGTCTCGCGAAAAGGGTGAAGTGGCGGAGCCGGATCGGAGTGGCTGAGAGGGTCAGAACACCAGAGGGGTGAGAGGCAGAGTGTCGGAGACAAAGAGACTTCGGCGGTGGTGTCTGGATGAGAGGTTTGAGGTGAGGCGGAGATGGTGTCTGGATAACAGGGTGAGGTGAGGAGCGAGAGGCGTGAGGCGCAAATGAGATGAATGCCTTCAACCCTAACATATATTTCCTTTATATACTTATATATATTTCGGGTTTCGGGTCGAATCCGAAACTCAAACGGCGAACCCGAAATCCGAACCGACAACATTAATTTGTGTTTTGTAATTTTGCGGGTTCGACCCGTTTTGGCTCGAATCCGACCCGATTCGAGTCAAACGGGTCAAACCCGCGGGTTTTTCGGGTTGGACCCTATTTATGCCCAGCCCTAACCATCACCCAAGAAGATCTCATCAGGACCACCATAGTCAGAAAGTCCTTGCAGTGAGGACGGATGAGACGTGATGGGAAGCACCACTATCAAACATCCACGCCTGGGAATTAGCTGGTGATATATTAGTCGTATTAGCTGTAGGAGAATGGGAATTACTTGAGGCTTGAAGAGTCTCCAGCTGGACATTATGATTTTTTAGGAACCTTGCTAGCTTGCGACAGAATCGAGTTTCATGTCTTGGAAAATCACAAAAACGACAAACCTTTTCATTTCTGTTGTTTCCATTGCTAGACCGATTCGAATTCCCATTGAAACCTCCACGAAAACGCCTAGTGCCAAAAGATGGCGTCTGATCAGGTTGAAATGCCGCAGAAGACCGACCAACCTAAGAGTTCCTAGAGGACATTCTTTGGGTAGCATTAGCTGTGGCCAACAGAACTTGTTGTGCCTCATCATTTTTCTTCATCAACCGTTCACAATCCACAAGTATATCAGAAAGTTTTGAGAAGGAGATGGCATTGGCGCGAACACGAGCAGCGGCCATAACAGAGTGAAACTCATCCCCTATTTGCGAGAGTACATGGGCAACCAGATCATCAGCAAGCACTTTCATCTCTTGCAAAAACTCAATGACAGGCCTGGATCCTCGTGGATTATTCATTAGTTTTGCCTTGAGTGAGATAACTCGGCCGCGGGAGGTATTAGCAAACCGGGTAGCGAGGCAGTCCCATGCATCTTTTTCAGTGGCGGCTGAAGAAATAACTGATTGTAGTGTATCAGAACAACTTCCCAAGAGTGCGCTTATACTGATTTGGTCTTGACGATACCAAATCAAATGGGATGGGTTTTTAGTTGTTCGTTGTGCGTCTAAAAATTGAGCAGGTGTTGTGGTAGTGCCATCTAGATAACCAGAGAGGAGTGTTGCTTCAACCTGTCGTCTCCAGACAGGAAAATTGGTAGAGGTAAGTTTAATAGGAAAATTGGTTGGAGCAGCTAGGTGTATAATTTCGGTGGTAGCAGTGACAGCCATGTAGACAGTGGAAAAGGAATTGGTATTGAGGAGGGAGGAAAAAAAAATTTTACTCGTTAGAGTAGGTAGTGGCTCTGATACCATATAAGGGAATGTATATTTCAATGAATAAAGAAAGAGATTACATCAGTTTATATATACACTGTCTGAGAGAGAAAGCAGGAGGAAGTTTAAACAAATTACAATCTATTCTGCAGGTAAACAAACTAAGAGAGAATAGTTGCTAAAATACAAACAAGGATGAGAACTAGGCTTTAATAAAGATGAATGTGAATACCCCTCTGAAGCGAAGGATGAGGCTAAACCGTAAGGATGGCACATCACAGTGGGTTACTTTTAATATGAACGGGTAAGTACTTTTTGTTTCTGCTGTGGGATTCTAGGCCATTCTGATAAGTTTTGCAAGAAGGTCTACGAAGAAGGCATTACCCCAGATAATTTTCCATATGGTTCCTGGTTACATGCAAGCAATCGTAGGCAAGTCCAGCCGGTTGGTGAGAAGTGGTTATTGGCCGAGCGAGCTTCCTTTAAAGCACATTGGCAATTGGCAGCAGAAGTTTATTTCAAAGGCGGGTAGGGAAGTCTTAATTAAGAGTGTTACGTTGCCGAATAAGTCTGTGACACAATTGAGAAACTGTTGAACCAGTATTGGTGGAGTAGTGGCAAGGATCGTCACAATGGTATTCACTGGTTGAGCTGGTCGCATTTAAACATTCCTAAGAAACGAGGTGCCATGGGTTTTAAAAAACTTCATGAGTTCAACATTGCTCTTTTAGCCAAGCAGGGATGGCGTTTATTGGTTAATCCAGATTCTTTGGTGCATAAACTTTTGAAAGCCAAATATTTTCCTCCTTGTGGCAATGTGGTTGAGACGACATCACATATTTTTTGTGTGTAATGGCTGGTCAGGTTTGGGGAGAAGTTGATGTTCTGCAAGGGAAGTCGCTGCCTGAATTTATGGAATCAATATTTACGTGCAGTGCATTTGGCGGCTATTTTTTTGGGTTATGTGGACTGCCAGGAATGATAGGTATGGAGGGATGCTGACGATGGATGGCTTGCGCATGCAAGTCTAGGTTTTACTAGAATCATGGAAAGATGCTTTATCGTGGTCCTAATGTTGCTGCGACTAGCAGTATCCCCTCTGTTTGGACCCCTTCTTTTCATGGTCTTTTAAAGTGCAATATTATTACCGCGATCTTTGATAATGGTGCAGGTTTCGGACGGTAGTTCGAGACCATATGTGTACGTACATTTGTGGCTGCTAAGAGTGACTAGCTCGGGTGCACTCCTGATCCTTTTTTTTAGAAGCCTTGGCAGTCAAGAAAGCTTTGACTTGGTTGAAAGATTCTGGTATAAATAATGTTATTTTAGAGTCTGATTATTTAAATTTTGGTCTTGCTTTTAGTTCTCACTTGTTAAGCAATGTCTATCTATTGCTAAGTAGTACATTGGAAACGTTTCCGTTCGCCATGTCAAGTGGTCAGCGAATCACGTGGCTCATGTACTTACACGGACAACTGGTTCTTTGTTTGTTCGGGGTTCGTGGGTCTCCCCTCCCATTTGTATTGCTGATATATTGAGCTTTTAATGCAAGTCCTCGTTTGCTTTCCAAAAAAAAAAAAAAGACAATCAGCAAAGGACTTAAGGAGACATTATACAACAGATTAGTACTCCGTATATTGCATGGGGTTGCTAGAGTGCCGCATAAATTAGGAATCTTCTTTACGAGCAACTCTTCTGTATTCAGAATCCCTTTCACTTGTAGATGAGCTGGGAATTGATCCAATATGAGGATTCTCTGCTTGATTTCTAAAGCTTTGAGAAGTGTGATGCCCGGAAGGTGTCGACGCTTCTGGAGCAGGATTTCCCTGTGCTTCAGCAGCAAGGCGCTGGAGAAGATTCATCACAGTTGGAAGAAATCTTGAGGAGATGGAAATAAGTCCAGAAAGCTGCATTGCATAATGTTAAACCCAGTGAGTATGTGCAGAAAAATGTATCCAAAGAGGCAAGTACATGTCCTCTTTCAAACAACAATGATAAGTGTACTCGCGATAAGCAAAACTCTCATCAAATGTCCAGATTTTGGGTGTGTTTGGTTTGAACATGCAAATTAGAATCGGAATGGAAATCAAATAAGTACTTGATAATTGGAATGAGTTTTGGTGAAAGTATTTTACATATTTGGTAGTATAGTGGAATTAGAATGATTACCAATATTGATGTTCGGTTATCTGCGACCCTATAATCAAAATAAAGGGTTTAAAAATACAAAAATAAAAAATAAAAGGCAATTGATCTTAAGAGTGAGGAGGTAGTGCACTGAGGAAGTCAATGGAGTGAGGTGAGATGAGTGAAGAGGCGACGAAATGAAGAGGCGATGGAATAAGGAGCGTTAAGGCTAAATTAATGGACTGATACCTGATTTAAATGAGGTAATAGATTTTGTAATTATATGGGTTTAAAGGAGCGTTAAAGCCAATGACCTTATGGTCTAGTGGCACCCGGTATCCCGATTAACACTCCCACATGGATGATCTCCCACATGGATGATGGGAGTGGGTTCGAGCCTCAGTGGAGGCAACTGTTGAAGTAGGTTGAGAAAGTAAACCTAAAGTTGTCAACTAAACAATGTGTATGTCTTCCATGAAGCAAACTCACCCTCTTTATTTGAAGAGAGGGAAAGAAATAAAGAGTTGTGACCTATTTCTTCTCTTTTTTTTTTATATATATATATTTTTAAATCCATAGAGCATGCAACATATAGGGAGTAAAAAAGGGAGTCAAAAGAATACATGAACTACTACTCTATTTCAAATGCAAAAGAAAAAGACCTGATAAGCGATATTGTAGTAGCTTTACTTACTGTGCCATTTCGAAACTCCCTCGGAATGTCCATTTGTACCCACAAGGCTTTTCCGAGTAAATATACAACGAACAAAACCATGAGGTATAGAGGATTTCTGTTATTGAAAGTATAAACAAAAAGGAAAATCACTCTCAATTCAACCAAGAGGACAAACACAAATAAAATCAAGACAGCAACATAAGAACGTTAAAGCAGTATCAACCTTAATAGAGCCATGAATTCATTGAATCCTAGTAAAATCAGAGCCAGGATTGCCCAGGGAGGGGGTAACCAATTGTTGCTTTGCTTATACACTTCCTGAAAGATAATTTCATAGACTAGGCATTAGCTTCCTTTTATAAATGTAAGTAGTCAAAATTTGCACATTGCATGATAAATAAATATCCAATGAGAAAAAAGAGTTCAAAAAAAAAAAAGTACAAGAGAAAAAAGACAATAAAAAAATTAATACATCAAGAATAAAGAAAGAAATAAAATCAAAAAGAAATTCTACAAGTTCAAAAAATAAGCACAATATACAATTATAACATTTAACAGTGTTTTTAACAATGTTAACAACTTAGAGGGAAAAAGAAAAAAGAAGAAGAAAAATAGAGGATAAATAAAAAAGAATTTGTAAGTATACAAGAAAGTAAGCACAATATACAAAACTATTACTATAACTAATTATACCAACACATTTTATATTTATGTTAAAACCATAGTCCTATGCACAGCATGAGTGGGCTTAGTTTCCTATTCGTAGTAGGATTGGTTTATGGTTTAGCCCCAATGTTTCGATCAATATATATAGGTCTTTATAAAATTTAATATACAGAGAGACAATTAGTTGTAATTCTTTATTATAATATATTCTTTCTATTATCTTTTTCTTTGGTTTCTCACATATTTTGCTTTTGCCTAATTGGCGGGCCAGATCTTTAAATCCCTCAATTTCAACATGGTATTAGAGCCTCGTATCCTAGGCTATTTCTTCTTTTATTCTTCTATATAATTAGATAAAAATTAAATATAAATATAAATACAAATATAAATAAGTAAACCGGGACGAGGACTCATCCATAGCAGCCAACCACCTTCGTCCTCATCTCCTAGATCTGGATGAAGACAAAGTGCGTCCTCATCCACCCTGGTGGATGGCCACAGCTGTCCAGATCTGGACACCAACGGCTGTCCTTCTTGGGCAGCAATGGCGCCCTTGGAATGCTTTTTTTTTTTTTTTTTTTTAATTTAAGTAAAGGAAAATGTTAAAAAATCAAATTAGTACACTTGACATCCATGCAAGCAAGCAATGTTACACATGGAAGCCACGTCAGTATCACCTACGATTGCACCATTTTTTAAAGTTCTAGGGTTTATATGAAGTCTTTAATAGTTCTAAGGGTGCAATTGAATGTTCCAAAATAGTTCAAGGGGTTAATGGGCCATTTTCCCAGTTTCATGAACTCTATCTATATCCATGTAGTCATCTACTTATCACCAGAAGGTAACATACAAAATGGCCTACCTGTGCAGAAATGGCTTGGGTAACAATGTACTCCGTTTCCGCCTTAAACTGTCTCCACAAAGATTTACATTGGACTGGTGTAATCAATGTGTGTTCTGGTGGAACCTGATAAACTATTATTTGTGAGAAATGGATTTCATGTAAAATAAAAACAAATGGGAGATTTGATACATTCACTCAGACCTCTTCCCATTTGCTTGAAGCAAGAGGGTCACCAGAAACTCCAAGGGGCCTATCCTGAGAAATTGAGACTGTTCCATCCAAGAGTGTTGACAGAAGTATGTTGTCTATTTTGTCGGGTTTATCATCCCAGCGTATAGCCGCCATAGTTGACAAAAGCTTTAAGGACTGTTAAAAAAGATTAATTAAAAAAATGGCAACTACCAACATATTGTCATTGTGTTCCGATCATCCAGAATCTGGACAATCAGGGAACTGAGTTTTTATAAACGCGTAAATGTGGATTACCGCAGAGCGAGCTTCCTTTGTTATTGCTTTAATGTCTTCCTTCCCAGTCCAAATTCTTGGCATTGAATCGCTATCATGGCTAAAGACAGTAATGAACCTAAAGGGCCAAGATTCTATGAAATTTAGAAGACAGTTTCTGAAACAATTGCAATACATTATACACTGATTACCTATCCTTCATGCGAATTAAAATTTTTCCAGCTTCCTCTCTTGCTTTTTTCTCCACAACACTTTTAGCATAGTCCTTCAGATTTTGCACCATTTTATCCAATGCCTCTTGGTCCAATTCAAAGCCAGATACGGCAGTAAAAAAGTTTGATATTGCCAAATCAGTCTCACGTTTTAGAAGCTTTCTTATAGAAGCCCAGGTGTCACAGTCACTAGCATCTAGAAGTGACTCTACAGGTTCAGTAAGTGCTATTGTAAGTTGTTTCTGCAAAACGAAAATTAATTCAATTTCAGAAATGTACCCAATAGTCTATTTTTCATTTCTCTGCCCCCACCCCAACAGCAAAAAAGAAACGAAAAAGGAAAACAAAAAACAAACAACAACAAAAAAATTTTAAAAAAAATTATAAAGAAAAGAAAAAAAAAAAAAAAAAAAAAGAGGGAGAAACATATGTAATGTTCAAATGTTAGTAGAAAACCATGGAGATCTTCCAGATAATTACCCGACAGCTAGCCTCTAATTCTGACAACTTATCATTGCGAACAGAAGATGCATGAGCCTCAATATCATGACAAAGCATTTCACGAACTTTTGAAGAATCCCAACTAGCATGCTTTATTGCAGCATCTGAAATGAGGCACATTTGATTAACAAAATGACAGAGGATAGAAGATATATTCAGAATTTAAATGTTAAATAATAAACTAAAATTTCCACTTTTTCCTTAAAGATAAGCACTAACCATTTGAAAATAAAAGCCACATATGCAGTGTTTCTCTAACATATTAACTGAGCTAGAACACTTCACAAAAATAGAGGTTTTGCTGTCTAGGTAAAATTATCTCCAAGGTTAATATAGAAATAAAAATATCAAAGGATCTATGCCTCATAAACCACAGGGGTGCTGATGTAATTAATGAAACAAAAGCAGTTCCAGAGCAAGTCAAGGAGTGTAGATGAAATTATCTTATCACTAACTATACCAAATTAGCCTAAAATACTCTCAGGGAATTTTGATGCTATTTTTATGGGGAAAGGTTTTAACATAGATATCAATATATGTTTCTTAGTAAGGGTTTTTAATAAGTAAAATGACAAGGAATGAAAAGACTAATTTGGGGTAGCTTTGAAACCATTTCTTAGTTCTTATTTGCTGCAAGTGTTCACTTCCCATTGACATTAAATGATAATATTTCTTTTCTTCTCTTCTTTGATAAAATTCAAGTGACTATTTGTGCAATTAAAAACTTTGCAATACAACCACTACCAAATTGGGGAGCAGAGAGTAGACAAAAAAGGGAAATTAAATAAATAAAAGACTTGTGAGGAAGCTGAGCATCAGGGATGACTTCAATAGGATGAATTTAAGTGCAACAATATTGTTTCTAAGACACCCATATATCGTACACAACAACTCCAAAAAAGTAAATTGGGTAATTAATCCAAATACAGAGTGATACTGATAGTTGAAACTGCACTCGTTACAGGATTTCATGAATTAATAATACTCAATAGTAATAAACTTGCTGCTTTAAGAAGAATAATAGTAAAGCATTCCATAAAGTCAATTTATGAGTGTAAAGCATTTAGGTGAGAACTGAGAAGATCCAAAAATAGATTTTAGTTCTTTTAGCATTGCCATAAAACAGAATTATAAACTAAAATTTAGCAACTTGCTATACATACCCAAACATCCTTTGTCAAAATCAAGCATACAAGACTGGGTACATGTTCGAACAGATGCAGCAAATCCTTTTCCTCTGCATAATGATTGTTCCAGCCGCTTCTTAAAACCTTCAAATGCATCAGCACGTAAATGCTCCAACTGGGAAATGTAAGCAGGATGGACCAGCTGCAAAAAGCTAAAGATATTAAAATGCATATAGCAATGCACAAAACAATGCATCATGGCAATTCTGAATTCAGCATGGATACATAGTTGAAGACACAGTTTATAAAGTTGAGTAAATACTTAACCAACGTTTTTACCACAATCTTTGACACAGGTTATCTTCATACTTAAAAAGTGACAAAACATATAGAGTTTCAAGCCATCTACCAATAACAACTGCAAGCAAGCAGCACATTTGGTTTGGAATTGCATTTTCCTGGGCATAGAGGGATTGACAAGAACAACCCATCACAAATGGAACAGTTAAAAGAAGTTCAATTGTAAAGGGCAACCATAATTTAAATGAAGAAGCCCAGGAATGGAGAATGACTATATTGTAATTTTGATACAAGTAATGGAGACTTGTTGTGTATATATATCAGACAAAGAGCAAACTTTCCCAAAATCAAATATCCATAACAAATGGTAAGACAGATACCTGTAAAGCTTTCAACTCAAGATGTTGGCGCTTAGCATTTCTCACTGATTCTTCAAAATATATAGAGTCAACATCATATCTAGAAAATTCAACATGCCAAACTTCAAAAATTAACTCTATTTCAGAACAAAAAGAAAAAAGAAAAAAAAACTTCACTCTCGAACTTTGTGCTTTGCCAATTATAGAATATTAATGAATACCGAAACTATGCAACAAAAAACATAAAAGAATTCACATCTTGAACTTCTGTACTCTGCGGCTCTGCCAATCACAGAATATTAATGAATAGGGAAACTATGCAAACTTCAAAACTATTTCATAAAGGTATTCTTTCATGGTATCAAAAGTAACTTTTTGAAGATTTTTTTGTGGGGGTTACTGAGTCTCTTTGGAGGATCTTTACTTTTTGATAGAAACTATAGGCCAAAAACAAGGGGGTTTATGTTCTCCCTTTAACAAATTTTGAGACTAATGCAACTTCTCTTTCGTGGTTCAAATCAAGTCCAAAGCACTTGTACGTTTGCAACAAGTCAACATTGACCTTTTAGCCATAAGTCAAAATCCACAAAAGATCAGAGTTGGCAGACCTGAAAATTTCTATCTTATCCCCAGCATCAACATATAAATAATCCCTTTTTTAAATTGAAAATACCAATTACTATGGTTTTATAAGTGAACATCTGCTCTGCAGGTCATCTAATTGAAATATTCTAGTTTAGTCTAGGTACATGATTAAAAGTTCTTCTCCAATTCATTTCTGAGTAAGCATTAGATATAGAAAATAACCAAACACAATATTTGACAGATAATAATGGTCCATAGAATAGATTACCAACTTATTTCAAAACTATGTCAGAAATGCACCAATTGTCACCCATGCTTATGAGCAAAATCCTTCAATTTTTCCCAAATATTAACCAGTTACCCATCAGATATCCACATAAACCAACACAGGTTTTCACATTGAACATTAACAAATCAAAGTGTGCATAGCATGATTCAAAACATTCAAATATTAATGCAACATCCTTCCGTTGTTTTTCACATGCAAGGCATTGAATATGCACTAATTTTTGGAAGAGAAAGTGCATAGACCTCCTTAAAGTTGGCATCAATTCATGCACTGTTAAGCATCTATACTGATTCCCAAACTCAGAAGTGTCTACTTACTGAGACAGATAGGTATCTAAAATGGAACTTAGTCTTTTGCCAAAATTAGGAACTGCACCATCATGAACTGTGTGCTCCAGAGCCAACCAATCCTGTGCAGATATGAGGTCAGACTAGAATGGAAATTTCGGGTTCAAAAGGATAAAATATAAAAGAAAAGATAATCAAGAAAACCTCATCTATCATTAAGCAACTGAATTTCTCATTGGCAATTTCTTCACAGCGCACAGTGGCAACCATGACCTACAGAAAGTAAATATGGGTCTCTCACTCACTATTGTTATTCAGATACAATAAAACAAAGCTACTGACATTATATCACAAACATACTCAACCTTGTGTGCAGGCAGGTCAAGGTCCTTATTTTCTTTGATAACTTTCCATATCTGTTGTGCACTATAACAAAATGCTGAAGCTGGTACAACACCCCGTCTATCGCCAGCAAGCCCTCCTGGAGAAATAGACTGGAAAAACCGCTGCCTAAGTTGAGAAACCTGAATATACCCAGGCCGAGCATTATTATCTCCATCTGAAGCTTAAAAATACAAATATTTTAGTCTTGCAGAAGCCACCTGCTCTTTAAACTGTTCTTCCTTCTCCTCATAGCTTGACAAGGCAGTGACCTCTACCTTCACATAAAAAATAGATAACAATAAGAAATGATTATACTGATTTCTCTGTTAAAAAGCATCAAAAGGAGGATAAGGTTCTTGCATTGAAAAATTCACTTAGTGGAGTGTCCTTGTGAGCCTGGGGCTTACGGGTTCCATCCCATATCTGCAAACGAATACTTAACATCAGCTAAAAACAAAACAGTACTCCCCAGTTCTCTCTGATTAGATGTTGTGACTAAGACAAGGAAGAGAGATGACATCTTCAATGCAATCACAATATTACTAAGGTCACCTTCTGGATATCCTCCCGTAAAACAGGATCCAAATACTCAAGTGGAGTCTGAAAAAAGGTCAACAAGAGGATTGTAAGCCATATGAGTTAACAGGTAGACAAGGATGCATTAAGTGAACAGTTTCATGGAAAGTGTAGAACTAACTAACCTTTGTTTTATCACGTATAACAAAGAGAAGGGTAGTTTTTCGAGGACTAAACAAACGCATCATGACCTAACAAAATAAAAATATAACAGTGTATTAAACATAAAAAGAATGGTAAAATTCAGGAACCAACTAAAAATACATAAAGAAGTTACTGTTTGCATGTACCTGAAATACAGTTCTCAGTAGAGGTTTGTTGGCAGCTTGCTCCCTACCAATATCATGGCACCACCTGGAAATGATGAAAAGAAAAAATAAAAGGTATACCAAATTCCTTATTTATGTGCTAAGAAATGGTAGAAGTGATAAGCCATATTACAACAGAAAACTTGTGAATGAGTTTTCTTTTTTTTTTTTTCTCTCTCTAATTTTAAGAGTGGAATGAGTTCCCAAAATATTAATTTACAGACAAAAAAAAATTAAAAGAACACCCTAGAATTAGCAGGATGGGAATGAACAAATTTCTATTAATTGCATGTAATTCAATTTTTACCAACGATATAACTAAATCATTTTTGGAACCATATAAAAATTTTATGATAGTTGTACCAGAGATCCAAAATATAAAAGCCAAATGCAATTTAAGAAATGTTGAAGAGACTAATACTAGAATAGGGAAGTACACATGATTCAAAAGCAAAGTCCTGAATATGGCACAGATGAGACCAAAACTAAAATAAATAAAAATAAAAATAAGTCACCGAATGTTCACAATGTTTAACATGTACACATATATGGGAGCTTCTCCAATGCCTTTTTGACAAAAAGGAAAGTAGGGGGCATTTTTGTCACATACCACATTTTTTCATTCTTTTCTCAACCCAATTAATATAATCAAAATGCCCCCAAAATTTTTCCCTTTTAGACAAAGGTATTGTAATAAAAGGGATTTATACATACATGCATGCCATGTGTGTGTACATACGCACAAAGGAAAGACTTTGATACCTCTTACCCTACTGCCCCTATGCCTAAAAAGGAAATAGGGATTAATTTTGGAAGACACCACCTATTTTCCTTCTCTTTTTAACCATTTGATATAACCAAAACGCCATATTCTTTCCATTTTAGGAAGGAGGCATTGGAGTAGGAGGTACCAAAATGTTTCACACGCACATAGACCCACTAATTGGACTATGCAGCTGATCTTCTTCTTTCTTTTTTATCTTGTTTCACTCAAAAAGACATAGTTTTGAGCAAAAGAAACATAATCATTTGCACAGTAGCAAATCACAACCTACTCGGCCCTTTAGCCGGTCAGCCGATTGATAGTCGCCAGGTGTTTGCACAATTCGGCAAAAATTTGGTTAACTGACCATATCGATAAATTTCAATTAACCATGTTTTAACCAAAATATTTCGGTTCGGTTAATGACTAATGATTTTTAAGAATTTCGGTTAACAGTTAATTCGGTTTAAAAGTGTCGGTTAACTAAATTGCATGTACATATATATATATATATATATATATATATATATATATATATTTTAAATTTTTTTATAATTCATAAATCATGCTATTAGACTCATTTTTCAATTTTTATCATTTAAATATTGATGTAATGAGCAATGACTACTTTGTAGTGTGAAACTATGGATTAAAATTTGTCATTAATAAATTTAAAGAATTTTTAAATTTGACTAAAATATTCGGTTCAGTTAATTCAAAAATAAGAATTTCAGTTTTCTTAATGGTTAAAACATTTTGCAAATTCAGTTATTTCAGTTCGATTATTAACCGAATGAACACCCCCAACCGTCATTGACGAGTGATGATGTTGAGATGCAATTGAGTCATCAACATTCGACAACCGATCGAAGACAAAGAGTAGTTTGTAGTTCCATCCGTCCCACAAGTCCACAAGCCAGTAACCAGTTGCTGCTCACCAGTCGTCACCACAGCCCAAAATTTGCCAACTCACCACAACCCATTGGTTGGCTTTTATGTTTCCTTTTTTTTTTTTTTGTCAATTTCCAGTAAGTTCAGTAATTTTCAAATAAAAGTATAAAACCCTACTATGCTAAAGATTCATTCTAATGTTTCTTACTAATTTATTGTAATCTGAATTTTTTTCTATTAGACACTAGGAGCCCATCAACCACCCAATGGGCGCCTAATGATTTTTACAACATTGACAGTGTTGATAGTATCAGGTACAATCATGTATAGTATACATGATTGTTACTTGTTAGTAACCAGTACTAACAACATTGTGTGTGTGTATGACACCAAAACCAGCCAAAGCAACATCCCCAAATGGTGGGAGGACTGTAGTCTTAGGGGCAGCAAAGCACTCCAGAAAATCCACAATCATGCCAAAAACAAACAAGTGAATGAGACCCAAGCAAGTTATTATTGCAATATAAAAGATTTGCAGGACAGTTTAATTTCACTTAAGATATAAATGCGCAAAAAGTTTGAACTGAACCTCAGTGGACTATAGTCCCAGATTTACTGTGGTCAGTTAAGATGTTAAGGGTAGCATATAGGACTTACATGTTTATTAGCACAACATCTGCGATTGCCAAAGCAAATAAAGCACTTTGTTTCTCAAATGTTGTATCATCCTGCAAACAACATTTCCAGGAAAAGCTATGTGAAATTTCAATTTAGTACTTATCATATATTACATTCTTACACTAATAACTTTGCACATGCAAGGAATATATACACTTTTTGGATAGAAGAATGGAGCTTAAGGTCATAAGTTCTCAGGAAAGTCAAGGGAATATCCTACTTTATACATCCTGCACGCTCTACTTTTGGACTCAAGGGAAGACTCCTATTAATGCTCTTTCTTTCAACAAACAGACAAACAGTCCTGCTGTGTACCACTGGAGGATTATTCAAGATTGTAGTTCCCAGTCTCCTGAGCTTATGTTTTACACCATCCGTTAAGGGCTTGAAATTGCAAATGTTTGTTATTTCTCATTCTAATAATCCGCTCCACAAATGCAATGTAGAGATCTCTTCAATCAATCTCCAAAGACTCTTACCCCCCACCCCTCCCACCCCCATCCAATTTTTCTTTTGCCTTGGCCTTTTGTTGACAGAGCATTTAACCCATCCTTGCTCTCTTTCTCATTACACATCCATTATTATCATCTTCCTCGTCAAGAAAGGTGGAAATCTTATGACAGTAAGGTCTTTTCCAACTTCCGAGCAACCATCATGCTGCCTTTTAAGGGATTCTCTTGGAATATATTAATTACCTACTGGCTGGGAAAAAAAAAAAAAACTACAAAGAAACATGGTTCAAAAATTGCCCCATCCACAAAAGAAACGCACTAATACTCTATTCATAAGCTTCCTTGACACAAAGGATTTGAAATCCAATGGAAATGGGTAGCTCTTACACAATATATACTACACAATTAAATTGGCTTGGATCAACACCTAAGCACTTGCAACATTTCCTTATATAAATAAATAAAATAAATAAATAAATAAATAAAAACTAGCTGTATGTAATCATAATATGCAGCTGAATTGAATAGCTTCTCTTCTTTTTTTATTGCCCATGATGCTTAACTACACCACAACAAATTTCTAAAAATAAATTTCAATAAATCCTAATAAACAAAAATAATACAAATACAATGCTCAGTACCTTCACCCTATTTTCAATACCCAATACTTGGGATTTGGGAATCCTAATATTTGATCAAATAAATTCATATTTATTTGGCTTTAGTTTGTCACATCATTTCTTCACAATGCTGAAAGTATGGTGTATGCATTGGGTTATCTTTTATAACAAAAGAATATAAATACAATGTTCAATACCTCACCCCTTTCTCGGCCATCGGTGCCTTCCAAATCCATGACAACGGTACAAGGCTCAATGCCCACCGCCTTTGCTATCCATATGCCTTTTGTTGTTTGACTCCTGAAACGAAATTTAAAAATAAATTGGAGAAATTACATGAAGGTTACATATTTAACTATTTCGTGGAACTCACCTGCCCCTGTAAGCATCCATCTCCCTGAAATTCGTATGGAAGAGATGATTCAATAAAGTACTCTTCCCTGTGCACAACAAATTATTTCAAAGATTAAAACTCAAAAAGGAACTCTTCGCCGTGCATGGAAATTATATACAAATAAATAAATAATTGTAAAATCAAACTGAAATCCAAAACATATTTTGAAATTACCACTACTCTGAGGACCCATAATAGCCACAACGGCATAGGAGAGGCCGCACTGGTTAAGCTTAATGGCGTCGATGAAGCCTTGCAGCCCGCTGACGTTGAACTCTCCATTGCCGTCTATGAGCTGCGTCGAGCAACAGTCATCCGGTTGAGAAGCCATGGAATGAAGCTTTCGTGTAGTTTTTATCAATTTACAGTTGAATTGATCAAACTAACACAAAAGAGGATTTATGAATTGTGTGATACTCCGTACTAAGCACAAGAGTTTGCTTTGTACTGAAGAATTGCTGAAAGAGAGAATTGCTGTTGGCTGTTTTCCACCGCCATCTAGAATCTAGAGAGAGTATATCTGTATATGGCCTTCCCTTGATTCGTGACTTCTTGTAAGGAAAATGATATTGCTAGAAGAAAATATTATAAAAATGTTCATTTTTATGCCACGATAAATTGAAACCTGACAATGTTAACTTTGAATAGACGAAAAACTAAAATTAGACCGGGCAATTATGGATACGGACACACAGTTAACACGATACGGAACCACATATAAAAATAACAGGTTAATGTTTAGCTTTAACATGTCAACCCGTTAAACCTATTAAGAACCATATGAGATTACAAAAGATATAATGAACTTGACTAAGGATGGATTTACTATATTAGGTCAAGATCTTACACCAATTATTGATGTTCAATAACTGAAATTTGAATTTTTATTGTGTTCAATTTTATTCTAAAAACTAGTATGGACTCTTTTAATTATGAGTTTTGGATGTTATTTTACCACTTTATGAATGTTATAAATTGGATATTTCTTTTAGTTTGTTTGATGGATTGAAATCATTGAATTGTAGGTTTTATTTCTTTTGTATATAACTTAACTTTAAATTTTAGTTTTTTTAATATATTAATTAATGGATTTAGCTGGTATAAATGAGTTTTGTGTCATATCATGTCGACACTACTCGAAACTTGTTAACAAATCGTGTTCGTGTTCGTGTTAAAAATTTGAACATATTAACATTAACGTGTTTGTGTCCGTGTTTAGCATTATCGTGTCGATCCATTAACGAACCCGTATACACAAATTACCAAGCACAAATTTTACTGTGGACCGCGGTCCACCAAGCATTGTGGTCCAAGTGACAAAACGACGTCATTTAACATAATGTAAGTGCGCGATACTGACGGTGCCGTTAACCATTACAAACGGATAGTTTTCTTCCTTTCTTTTTTTCCAGTTCGCGGACAATTTTCTTCATTCGTCGTTGTTTTTCCAGTCGCGTATAGAGTGGAGATCACAGTTCGCGCATTGCGATTTTCATTGTTGCGAATTATGGGTGAAACACTTGGTAGAAGCAATCTGATTGATGCGATTGCTTTGAATTTGTTGGTTGTTGATGATCACAGCTTATTAACCCCTGGTTTGTATCCTCTTTTAATCAATCGATTGTGTAATTTAAAATTTATAGGGTTTATATTTGTTTGACATTGTTATTCCATGATTCTTATTGTGTTTATAGATTGTAATGTCTATGAGTTGCAGTTGAAGATAATATTCATGTTGGTGTTGTATCGAATTCACAGTTTGCATTTGATGTTCCTTCTTAAAGTTTTGTGGCTGATCACGATCATATTTCAGGATTTAGTCGTATTTGTGTGTTATTCAAATTCTCTATTTGTTCCAAGACTAAGATAGTTAAGTTCAATTTGATGTCGAAGTAGTGTCAGTTATTGTACACTACAGTGTCAGTTATGGGACACTACAATGTCAGTTATGGGACACTATAGTATCAGTTGATAACGTTTGACATTAGTTTCACTTTAATAACGTTGCAGTTTCATTTTGTCAAGTCTGTAGTTTCATTTTAGTTTCACTGTAGTGTCAGTTGACAATATATATTTTATTGCTTTGATTTTTTTGTTTGTACAGATGGTTGTAATCCTTCTACTTGAGGTGGTGGTACTTCTACAGAGGTCATTGAGGAAGATTCATCTATTCCAGGTTTTTATGTTTAGTTGGATTGTTCACTGAGTTACATTTTACAATCAACATTAGTGTCTTTTGAAAAACACTATAGTATCAGATCAATGTGTCTATATTGTCAATAGATTTCTTTATTGAGTATGACAGTTTTAGTATAAAAATACTAAAGGTTAATGTTAATAAATCACAGTTAATCAAGAATTGGTGGGGCATTCTGTTGGTTCAGTTGAAGAAGCATTTTTATGTACAATGATTATGCATTTCGAATGGGATTTAGTGTTAGAAAGAGGAAACAATATTATGTCTTTGGAAGTCGGACTTTGAAGATGAAAAAGTTTCATTGTTCTAAGGCTGGTTTTAAAGTAAGACCAGAGACCGCAAATAAATGTTATTCAAAGGTATAGACTCGGAGTGGATGTAATGCAATGTGTCAATTTGATGTAGATTCAAATGAAAAGTGGGTTGTTACCAAACATGTAAAGGAGCATAATCATGAGTTGTGTCCGTCCTCCACAAGTTATATACTTAGGTCGCATAGGAATGTTTTTGAGAATCAGTTGATATACTTAAAAGACATGAAGATGAGTGGAGTTCTGTTATCCGATGGTATTTGGTTTTTAAAACATCAGTCTGGAGGTTCACCGTTCGTTGGATTTACTGCTAGGGATGCTTATAACACTATGTTTTTAGATTCGGTGAAGCATTTAGATGGGACTGACTCTAACCCTTTGATTGAGATTTTTAGGAAGAGACAATTGGATGAGTCTAATTTCTTTTTTGATTTCGAAGTTGATAATGATGCAAGACTGTGTAGCTTTTTTTGGAGGGATGCACAAATGAAGGCGGATTATCGGTTGTTTGGTGATTTGGTGATACACGATACAACACATCGCACGAATATGTATGATATGATTTGTGGTCCATTTGTAGGTATGAATCACCACTGCATGAACGTCATGTTTGGTTGTGGTTTTTTACTGAATGAGATGATAGAATCGTTTGTATAGTTGTTCAAAACATTTCTACGGTCGATGGATGGTAGGCACCCACAAACAATAATACTGATCTGTGTGCTGCCATGTCTGCTGCAATCACGCAAGTCTTTCCGAATTCAAGCAATAGGCTATGTATTTGGCACATTGGGAGAATTCAAAGAAGCACGGATTGAGAAATCAAAAGGATTTCGTAGAGTTATTTAATTTCCTATTAAAGTATACTGATACAGAAACTGTAAAATATACTTATCAGGGATTATTGCAACACAATGAATATTTACAATGCGTGTAAATGAGAGCACAAAATACCAACTCTGAAAACATGCTGGAACTGCATGATATATCCAAGTCCTTAACTCTAAAACAAACCTCATGACGAATCAAATCAACATCAGAACGCCAAACATGATATTTAATTACCTCACCATTGTCACCCACAGATCCTTGATGGCATGAAGAACCTTTCAAGAACTGCTCCTCAAATAGGTAATATATCTCAATTGTGTAAACATCCCTAGCATGTGAAAGTAGCTTCACATAATTCATAGCCATCGAGGGCACACCTTGAGAACAACGAACATCTTCACCACTATCCCTACTTCTCCACTCAGAAATCACACTAACAAACAAATTTAAAAAATCGCACAATCCAGCTGTTTTTGAAAGTCTTCTAGAAATTGAATGATTAGTGGACTCACTCCTTTGTGAGGATAAAATACCACCAGTGAAATACTCTTTGCTAAACGCAGGACACCACTTCTCCCTAATATTATATAGTCTATCTAACCAAACATTCTTATGACAACTATATTTAGTCACCATCCTGAAACAATATAACATAAAACATAAATTGTAGAAGCAAAAAAAAAAAAAAAAAAAAAAAAGATAAAACATAAAGTTCATACGCACTACTGAGTTAGATACCATATTTCTAAGTAGAGGGGGTGTGGGGTATGCCGAATAAATCCAGCTGAGCTCTACAAACAAATAAAATCTCCAACTACTTAACAAAAACAAACTAAAAGCACAAAAAAAAAACACAAAACAAAAAGACTGACATAATATCATTTTATCAATCCACTAGTATCATTTTCTCATACCAGTAGTATCATTTCATAAACAAAGCAAAACCATACTATGTACAGTAAAAAATGAAAACACATAGACTGACATAGTATCATTTTATCAGACCTGTAGTTTCATTCACTCAAACCTGAAGTATCAGTTTACAAACAAAACAAAATCATTCAATTACATTAGAAAACAAATAAAGTAAAAACTGCATACTATCATTTAATCAAACCCACAGTATCATTTCACCAAAATAGCATTATCATTTTATAAACAAAGAAAATTCTGTTAATGAAAGTTCCAAAACATACCTGTTCCAGTAATTCTTGATTAACTGTGATTTATTAACATTAACCTTTAGTATTTTTCTATACTAAAATTGTCATACTCAATAAAAAAATCTATTGACAATAGAGACACATTGATCTGATACTACAGTGTTTTTCAAAAGACACTAATGTTGATTGTAAAATGTAACTCAGTGAACAATCCAACTAAACATAAAAACCTGTAATAGATAAATCTTCCTCAATGACATCTGTAGAAGTACCACCACCTCCGGTAGAAGGATTACATCCATCTGTACAAACAAAAAAATCAAAGCAATAAAATATATATTATCAACTGACACTACAACAAAACTAAAATGAAACTACAGACTTGACAGAATGAAACTGCAACGTTATTAAAGTGAAACTAATGTCAAACATTATCAATTGATACTACTGTGTCCCATAACTGACACTATAGCATCCCATAACTAACACTGTAGTGTACAATAACTGACACTACTTCAACATCAAATTAAAACTAACTATCTTGGTCTTGAAACAAATAGAGAATTTGAATAACACACAACAAATACGATTAAAACCTGAAATATAATCGTGATCAGCCACAAAACTTGAAGAAGGAACATCATATACAAACTGTGAATTCGATACAACACCAACCGCAATATTATATTCAATTGCAACACATAGACATTACAATCTATAAACACAATAAGAATCATAGAATAACAATGTCAAACAAATATAAACCCTATAAATTTTAAATTACACAATCGATTGATTAAAAGAGGATACAAACCAGGGGTTAATAAGCCATGATCATCAACAACCAACAAATTCAAATCAATCGCATACAAACCAGGGGTTAATAAGCTATGATCATCAACAACCAACAAATTCAAATCAATCACATCAATCAGATTGCTTCTACCAAGTGTTTCGCCCATAATTCGCAACAATGAAAATCGCAATGCACGAACTATGATCTCTACTCTATACGCGACTGGAAAAACAACGACGAATGAAGAAAATTGTCCACGAACTGGAAAGAGAAGGACGAAGGAAGAAAATTGTCCGTCCGTAATGGTTAACGGTGCCGTCAGTCTCGCGCACTTACATTATGTTAAAACGACGTCGTTTTGTCACTTGAACCACAATGCTTGGTGAACCGCGGTCCACAGTTAAATTTGCGAACTAATTATGGCGTTTGATTGGTGGAAAACAATTTTAAACATGTATTTAAAGATATGTACGGGTAATATAAAAATTTGTGTAATAACTTTTCTTTAAAAGGTATTAAAAATAAAATGTTAAATTGACTATTTGTACTTCAATAAGTTGAGAAAATATTTATAAATAGATATTACATTGTAATAATGTTAGTAGTATTAAAAGAAACAATAAAACGTCAAAAGGATAATAAGTAGTACTGTCAAAATGGGTCGAAGCCCGCGACTGGCTCACACTCACCCTGCGGTGGGACGGGTTAGGACTACAAAAAAGATGACCCGCGAAAGAGCGGGCCTAACGGGCGTGACCCGCGACCCGCGGGGCCTACGGCCAACCCGCACTATATATATATATTCACAGTACACGTGAATATATATTCACACTACAATGTGAATGTATATATTCACACTACCATGTGAATGTATATAAAAACTAAAAGAAAAAAAAAGTCCGCGGGCTGACCCGCGGGGCCCGCCAACTCACATGGGGTGGGTTAGGGTTGTGTGAACCCTAGCCCGCGGGCCTAACAGAGTGGTCCGCAATAGCCCGCTAGAAATTAGGCCCGTGGTGCGGCGGGCTAGCCCGCTTTGACAGTACTAATAATAAGTAATCCATTTTCCTCAAATTTAAGAAATTCATTTTCTATTAGAGTTTTTTCCCAAAATGGTCCCTCGACTATTGCTCATTCTCAATTTTGCATTTCGACTTTCAATTGCACCTAATGTGGTCCCTCGACTTTCAAAAATTCACCCAATTTGGTCCTCCGTTACATATTCCGTCAAATCAGTGTTAAAATGGAGGGCATGTTCGTCCATTTACATATTGTTAGCCTAATAAACATTGAGAAATAGTTGAGGGACCATTTTGAGAATAGTCAAGGGACCATTTTGGAAAAAACTATTTTATTTTTGTTTATTTTCATTTTTTAGACTCTATAAAATTAGAATTTCTATACATTTTTTTCTTACAAATATAAATAGTTAAAATCGTGCAATCCATCCTAAAAATTTTTAACTTTTTTACAGACTTTTTCCCTTTATCTAAACATACAAACTATTCCTATGCAGATTTACAATAAGTTTCGTAAATTTCATAAATACTCATTTTTTAAACACCGATTAAAATAATTCTTAGTCACATATGTAGTACTAAATATATTACTTTGGATTTTTTTGTAAATAAGATATAATATTATTAAACTCAAATAATTAAAAATAATGTGCCCACAGCAAAAAAGATTTTATGATTGACTTAAAAATTAACTATAGATTTTATTGTTGAATACAAATTGACAATTATTAAACATTATTTATAATAATTAATTAATTATTGTGTCCCGTGTAATATACTAAAATTATTAGGTAGGATTTTTATAATTAAGGTATAATTTAATTAAATCAAAATTATTAAAAATAATGTGTCTACATTACAAAATAAATTATACTTGCCTTAATAATTAATAAAAAAATAAGAAGAGGAAAACATATAAAAGATGTCGTACAATATCTTAAATAATGTAAATTAATATAAAATTTAATAATACAATATCTTAAATAATGTAAATTAATATAAAATTTAATAATTATTTATCTTAAATAATGTAAATTAATATAAAATTTAATAATTATTTCGAAAAAATAATGTAAATTAATATAAAATTTAATAATTATTTCGAAATCAAATACAGAAAATATTGCAGGAAACATTGACGAGATTTTACTTTTCGGCTCACTTGAGAAGTTTACTAGAAAAATTTACCTTTCGGTCCAATATTTTCCCTACATTTTACACTCTTTGGGTGTCTACGCTTGAAAAAATATATATTATTTTCAATGGTAAAAGTAATATTTAATGTGATACATAGTGATTGATTGTCTATAAACATTAAAAAAAAAAAGTATATGAGTATTTATGAAATTTACGGAACTTATTGTAAAATTTTATAGGAATAGTTTGTATATTTAGAGAGAAAAAGTCTATAAAGAAAGTTAAAAATTTTGACGTTGGATTGCGCGATTTTAACTATTTATATTTGTAAGAAAAAAATGTATAGAAATTCTAATTTTATAGAGTCTAAAAAATGAAAATAAACAAAAATGAAATAAATAAAATAGTTTTTCCCAAAATGGTCCCTTGACTATTCTCAAAATGGTCCCTCAACTATTTCTCAATGTTTATTAGGCTAACAATAGGTAAATGGACGAAAATACCCTCCATTTTAACACTGATTTGACGGAATATGTAACGGAGGACCAAATTGGGTGAGTTTTTGAAAGTCGAGGGACCACATTAGGTGCAATTGAAAGTCGAAATGCAAAATTGAGAATAAGCAATAGTCGAGGGACCATTTTGGAAAAAAACTCTTTTCTATTAGAATAAATTCTCTATCAAATTCTAAACCAAAGATGACATTAGTCTTTGAGAACACCTATGCCATTTTGGCTATTATGTAGTAATTTGTATGTACCCATGCAGTAGATTGTGTGTACTTATTTATTTATGTTAATATGAGAATACCTCCTCACATGAGAACATGAGAACACATCATGATCGTCCAACATACACAACTAACATTTTTCAAAATAGAATACTATAAATTATTTATCACACTCCTAGTTAAATTATCCTTAAATCTGCGATGCATGTGCACACAACAGTCTTATACATGGCACACGGTTTATATATGTATGACACACAACCTCCAGTCACACAAACATCACTACGTGATTTATCCCCATGGAGGTGTTCAAGTAACTATTCTGTTTGTTTTCGTACTTAGATGAAGACGATCCCGATTTTATGCTTCTTTATGAGCCTACAATTTATTACTGTGTATATCTTCATCTAATATGTTAACTATATTAATTATAATCATTCCAAAATTAAAATACCTCTCATTGTCTTTTTTGTCATCTCTTATTATTTATGGCTAGAATCTCACATTATTTTGGATACAATTACATCCCTTGATTGCACTTATTTGAATGCCTAGGATTTGTCATCATTGTCTTTTAATTGTATGAAATATGGCTCCTAACAATCTCAGAAATACAAGGAAATGGAAAACAACACTAAACAGATTACAAAGGAAGAAGAAATAATCCACGTAGGATTAAACAATTACAAGAGAGATAACAAACCACGCTGGGTTGAGTGGCCTTGGAGGATGACGGGTTGAACTTGAACGAACTAGGGGCGGTTGTAAGTACGAGTCGCATTGCCACTTTCCTTAAAACCTTATTTACCGCTTCCTGGGGTGCTGGAACGTTGCGGCCTAGGTTTCCCAGGATAAAACGTACTACGACTCCTGCGTTTGAGCACACAAACTTGGAGCCCGGCGAACTAAAACGCGGGATGAACGCAGATGGCTTGAAAGAAATGTGAGCAGGGTTTTGAGGGAGAAATAGTGTATGCCGTGTGTTCTTGGTGTGTTTTTGCAAACCTGCTGCTCACAACGAATATATAGTGAAGGATGGGATCATTGCATTAAATCTGGCATTTAATTCCCATTCGTAACCTCCACCCACTAGCAACCTATTTACACCCACTACTAATCCAAATAAACTCTGAAATAATGATTGGAATTAATCATATTAATTCCGTAATATTAAGAGTCATTTCTGAACGGATCCAGTAGGTGAAAGGTCACAAACGAGAGGTCACTAGAGTCGCTGTTCAAGACATCGTTCATGTCTGCGTACCTTCGAGACATCAAGTTCGAGACATAGTCCGTTGCCGCGATACGTCGAGAAGTGCAAGCTTCGAGACATCGTATCGGCATCGAGACATTGCTTCGACACATCAAATTGGTCTGCGAGACATCGGCATCGAGACATTGCTTCGACACATCAAATTGGTCCGCGAGACATCGAACGCGCGCGCCAACCCAGGCTGCGCGATATCGCACTCAAGCGACTTGGTTCGAGACATCGGACTACCTCTCGAGAGGTCAGTTCGTTTGATGTCTCGAACGAGAGATCAGTTCGATCTCATGTGGTCTAAGATGAAAAACCCGTTCGAAAATATAGCATAACTTAGCCCATTTTCCAGACGACATTCGTGCCCGCAGGTGCCGGCGTACACGAGTCAAGCCTTTTCAGGCTCAGTTTGGGATTTGATTTGCACCCCCCCTGCGCGCAAGAGAGAACCTCTATGTTATACAAGTTACTTAGTCATAAAAAGACTCTTGTATATATAGTGGTGCAAAGGTTCATTCCAAACCAATGTGGGACAAAGCTACATAAGTTTTTCCACACTTTGAATTCCATCTCAAATGGGTCTACTTTGAAAATCAATTTCTCATTCACCCATTATCCATTTTGAGCGTATAATATATCGATCTCTTCGTCTAAGAACGAAGAACCCGAATCCACTTTGACCCGACCCAAAATCGGAAGTGGACCCACATATATTTATACCACAAAATGGCCACTTAAAAAGCCATTTTTAGTGCAATTTTCCAACATTAATACTATGTGTTCTAATGTGAATAGGGCCTATATATATATATATATATATATATATATATATATATATATATATATATGCTTAGCTTCTTGTGAGATGGATGCCTCAGGTGAAACGTGCAGTGGAATCCTAGCCATTGACCAACTCTTCCTTTAAAAAAAAAAATTCACCACATACGCGATCTATAACAATGTGCATTAGAAGGTACAACAATGTACTCTAGAAGAATAGACAATGTGTACTTGAAGGCAAAAATATGCACTGTAAGCCACAAAAATATGTAAAAACTATTAAAAGATTAAATTTAATACATGTTCTTCATCACAATACAATATTCAACTAAAAATAGTAATTAGTGATTCATTCAAGATCAAATTCTCTTATATATATATAACACCTACAATTTTAAAGTTTGAAGGCACAACAATGTACACTATAAGACGCAACAATATGCTCTGGAAGAAGGAATAATGTGCACTAAAACTCTGAAAGGGCAAAAATGTGCATTGTAAGCTTTAAAGGTTGAAGGCACAACAATGTGTACTATAAGACACAACAATATGATCTGGAAGAAGGGAAAATTTGCATTGGAACTCTGGAAAGGCAAAAATGTGCATGGTAAGCTTTAAAGGTTGAAGGCACAACAATGTGCACTGTAAGACACAACAATGTGCTCTGAAAGAATGGACAATGTACACTGGAACTCTGGAAAGACAAAAATGTGCACTGTAAGTAGAAAAATATGAAACAATTATTGAAAAGACTAAATTTAATGCATAATTTTCAACACAAATCATAAAAGATCACAATATTCAACTAAAATTAGTAAGTAGTGATTCATTTATGATCAAATGCCCTTTATATATATATATATATACATAACACCTATGATCTAAAAACTGTAAGACACAACAATGTGCTCAAGAATGCTCAATAATATGCACTCTACAGCAAACAATATTCACTACAAAGGCACAACATTGTGTGCTCTGGAAGGCATCGCAATGTACTCTGGAAGGCATAACAATGTACACTGCAAGAAGGAAAAAAGTGATCTGCAAGACAAAAAAAATTAACTTACACAAAATTACCATAATGCCACCGCATTTTTTTAAGTTGCTTCATTTTGAATGTTGGTTTGAACGGAATCAAGGGATGAGATTACATCATATTTCTCACCTAATGTTCTTTTTCACTTGATCCGTTATATATATATATATATATATATATATATATATAATTCAGTTCCTGTGCGGTTGTGCGGTTAAATATGAGCTATTGATCTTGCTTAAATCAACGTCCAGGATTACCAAAATTAAAAAAAAAAAAAAAAAAAGCGGTAGTAGTTTGGTAATTTTTGCATCTAGATAGAGCTAACTCTAAAACTTGTAATATTTATTTAAATATATTAGGAGTAAGGGTCAAATAGGCCAGTCAACTGCATACCAAATTGCAATTAGGTCATCGAACTCAAAAAAATGTAAATGGGTCCTTGAACAACACAAACTCACGCAAGTTAATCCAAAATTACATGTTTACCTAAAAGTATGCTGACGTGAAGGTTATCGATTTTAAAAATAATTTTAAATAATTAATTAATTAAAATTTAAAAGAAAAAACAAGAATTGCCGGCCGCTATTGTCTCCGGCCGGCTTTGTCTCCATGGCCGGAGACGAGTCCTTCGTCTCAGGCCGTCAATTCTATTTTATTTTTTTTTGTAATTTTAATTATTTTTTTAAAAAAATCGATAACCACCACATTAGGTAAACAGTTCAGTTTAAGTTAAATCGCATGAGTTTGTGTTGTCCAGTGATCGAATTATATTTTTTTTTGAATTTGATAGCTTAATTACAGTTTGATGTATAATTGAGTGACATATTTGACGCTTATTCCAATACTAGTTTTTCACGTGCGTTGCACGAATAGGATAATGTCCAATGTTTATTTTTAAATAAGTACTTCAAAGTTCAAATTATATCAATACAAGATTATATAAGAGATGTTCATGCATATGTAATTGAATATTGAATTTGTTTATTTAAATTGGTAATTCAAAGTATATGAATGCAAAATAATATACGAGAGGTTGGTTATATATAATTGTCACTAATATAAATATTTGCAATTTTGTAAAAACGTTAATCTAAATACTTAGTCTAAAAATGGTAGTATATATAAATATTACTTTTGGTAATAAAAATTTATACATATTACGATTTACCTTTAAAGTGATGAACAATTGTGATGTAGTCCAAAAAATATGTTGAGGTAGTTTCCCGCTTCAATTTATTGAGTTACTTGAATGTTTTGTTTGTCAACAAATCCTCCCCAAGTAGTTAATATAATTGGCTTCAAATTATTATTTAAAATTTTTTTTATTTTATTAATAGAATACTTGGTAAATAAATATAGAACATTATTTTGTATTATAACTTTGATACGAAGTATTTAATTAAAACATAGTGTAAAAAGGAGACAATGAATAATGTAGTGAATATAATTAATTAATAAATTTGAAGGTAAATAATCTTTGCTTTGTAGAAAATAAAGACAACTTAACTAATGAAATTATATCTTATTTTTTGAATTTTTTGATAATGAATAATTGTTATTGTAGAAAATAAAGACAATAAAACTAATGAAGTTATATCTCTTTTTAAATTTTTTGATAATTTATTTTTATTCTAGAAAATAAAGAGAATATAACTAATGAAATTATATCTCTTTTTTAATATTTTAATAATGAATAATTATTTTTTTTTGAATAAAGGCATTGTAAACATCGAAATTTAAATTAAAGAAATGCATATGTATTATTTTTTGGTTGTAGCTACTAATTTATTTAATAATTTAATAAGAGAAATAGAGTGATGTACTTAATTTTCAATAATAATCTCAAACATATTCATATTATATATTTAGCAATTATGTCAACTCTGATTAGGATGAGATTCTGACATAAGACTTTTCTTATAAAAATTAATCTGACATATTTTTCTTATAAAAATTAATGGGTAAGTTAAAAGTTAACGGAATATTCCGTTATTAAAGTTTAAACTAACGGATTAAGGAAAAAAAATAATATAATAGAGGTAAAGCAGGAAAATCATAAAATATTACTAAAATCAAAATAATATAAACCATTCGTTCAATTAAAAATTATCACCAATATTTTTTCTTCCCGTTAGAATCCTAACTTTATTGGCCCTGGCCCTTATTAATATTGTAGATGGTAGATATTGCATCACGAGACATAAAAAAGTTTTTAATATGAGCAGACATCAAGGGCATAATAATTATTATTAATTATTAGAATCTAAGATGCCAATTAATATGGTACTTATCCGCTAGGCGGCAACAAACCATCTACATGTTATCTTACCATTTGACGCTCAATTGTGGGTCGAGTTACAAGGGTAATGAGATCACATATGTAGTTAGGAGTTGTTCAGTTTTCACATATCCATCTAACCGGAAACATGTGATTAGTTGCTCAACTGACAAGGTCAAATGCCTATGCATCTCACAGTGTGGGTGTCGAGTTTCAAATTTTGATCACTTCTTCCCACCACAGTGTGGCTGTCGAGTTCACTTCTTCCCACCACAGTGTGGCTGTCGAGTTTCAAACTTTGATCACTTCTTCCCACCACAGTGTGGCTGTCGAGTTCACTTAGCTTCTTCCCACCACAGTGTGGCTGTCGAGTTTCAAACCTTGATCACTTATAATTAACCACTGAGCTAAACCCGCACAGGCTTCATCTAATACTCTTGCCTTGTTTATTACCGTTGTCATAATTTCCATAATTCATTTTGCATTCATACATGAACATCATGAAATATTTTTTTTTTAAATTATGTACACAATGATTCATGATAGTGGTAAAATTCACAACTTTTCATTTATCAAGGAAATTAAATAACACAACAAAACAATAATATAACATTAAGATAAATTAAATTCAATTTGAAAAAAGTAATACGAGATAAACTAAATAATCATAAATGTAACTATATATTCTAATTCATTCAGAATAATATATTTTAATTTCTCTTCGGCAACACGCAACATGCATGGAAGCTTAACTCTCTCTTCTAATTCATTCCAAAAAAAATGCTCTCTTTGGTGAAATTCACTAAACTTAGCTCCATCTCCTAATTCACTCCAAAAAATACATTTTCTCTTCAATAACATGGACAAAGCTTCTCAAATTTTCAACAGCAAGTACATAATCATTAAGTGTGCATATCTTAAACTTTCTCCACACTTGTCTTCCACATGCATAAATTAAAATTGTAGAAAGCATTATCCTAGCTCGAATCAAGAACACAATTTCTTCAGTACCATTGGTTGTAATGCTCACGGATTCAGCTTGGCTAAAGATTTTACACTCTTCCAATGTAAGGGCAACAACCTTGTGCATCTTCCACCTCATTGATTTCTCCCAAGCACAAACAAATATATTGGTCCTAAGGCCATTCACATGAACATAAATATAAGCTAGTCGATCATTCAATTTCACCCATGATGAATAAATCATTGTTGGCAAAGCACATGAATGCTGGAATACATAGGGAAAATGTATCACCATTAAATTCGCCGTCTCAATATCAAATTCAACTATTTCTTGTTTATCCTGACAATTTATCTTGCAATGTATGAAATAGATAATACCATCAATTTGAACACTAGCAATGGGCTTGCCAGGAATGTAGTAGTTTATTGGCACTGACCTCCATGATTGATCCACCCCAAGAGTTAAATATCTCAACATACCCTGGAAATGGCGGTGGGTATCATCACGGTATAATTCTAACTTCAAAACCTTGTACCTTTTTGAAACCGGATCAATGATCCCTAGGACTCTACTGCTTTGCAATCTTGCCCGTGGGACCATAACACCCTCACACCCTAACCTGACAAATGTTGGCTGGGTTCTTGGAAGGGAAATATGTTGGGTTGTACTAAGGTCCCAGAGAGTGATCTCTCCATGGGTGTTGAGCAAACAAAGCTTGCCATCTGCAAAGCTTGAAGAAGCCAGTCCTTTAAAACGATGTAATTCTTCTGAGCATTGGAGACTGGTGGCTTGGAGCCATCCATGGCTCTCTTCAGTGAAATCCACAGTGTATAGATTTGTGGGATGGGTTGCGGATGGGGAGGAGAAGAGGATTGTAAACGCGAAGTGCGGCTTAGGGATTGAGGAATGGAAGAATTTAGAAGTGCACCTGAAAGAGACTGCAGATTTGGGAGGGAGACTGGTGAAAATTTTGAGAATTATCTCATGGGGGAGAGAAGCTATGGAAGTAGCAGGAGTTGAAGCAGTAGCGTCCATTTTCTTGAATGTTTTTTTCGGGTGTTCTTGATCTTCTGCAAATTCGATCAAGAATTGCTAATTAGGGTTTTGTAAGTTATAAGAAAACGACAAGGATTTGCGTTGCGGATCCACCGGAAAAAAAAACCAGCATGCAGTACGACGTACCTCGATTAGGGCTGCGATTGTCGGTTGTTTCAGATCGGATTTCGTGTGTGCTACGGCGGAGACGCGGCTGAACAGCGGGGATGGACTTGGATCTCTAACCCTAGCACAGCACTACGGCAGTACATAGATATCGATCATTGGGGCGAATGGTTAATGCCGAATGTTTATATTTAAATAAATATTTAAAAGTATATTATATAGGAGGAGTTTATATCTAGGTAATTGAATGTCCAATTTTTTTTATATTTAAATATCTAACTCAAAGTATATGAATCCAAGATAATATAGAAAACTTTACAACCTTGTAAAATCGATAGTCTAAATATTTTGTCTAAAAATGATAGTCTAAATAAATACTACTTTTAATTTGAATTTTTCTAAGTGTTCTTAATTCTCTTTTGAATAACATTGTCATTGTCTTCATCTTTACTATTTGTTCACTTCCTTTTTGTTGGTAGTGTGTTATTTGCAATTCGGTTATTGTTGGTAACATAGATGACAACGTCATGCAATGGGATTATGATATAGGAGCTATGAACTTTCTTTTAGGTGTTCTGCTTGGGGTTCATTTGGTTTAACCATTATTGTTGAATGAGTTATTGTGGATAAAGAAATCCCCAGTTTAAGAAAAAAGATTAAATAAATTAATAACAATTTGAAAATTTAAAATATTATTTATTCCAAAGATGTTAAAAGGTAGTTTCTCGCTTCAATTTGATGGGTAATGGGTTATTTGAGTACTTTTATTGTCAACAGATCCCCCAAGTAGTTAATATGATTGGTTTCAAACTATTTGTTTTTAATTTTTTTCACGGTATTAAAGAAATACATATGTATCATTTTTTTGGTGTAACTACTAATTTATTTAATTCGAGTAAAATAGAGTGATTTCGCTTCAATTTGTTGGGTTATTTGAGTACTTTCTTTGTCAACCAATCACTAAGTAGTTAATATAATTAGCTTCAAATTATTTTAAATTTTTTTTCATAGTATTAATAGAATACTGGTGAATAAATATATAACATTATTTTGTACTATAACTTTGATATTTAATTACAAGATATTGTAAAAATAAGATAATGGACAATGTAATGAATATCAATTGATAAATTCGAATGTAAATTAAAGAATCTTTGCATGAGAGAAAATAAAGACAATATAACTAATGGAATTATTTCTCTTATTTAATTTAATTTTTTGATAATGAATAATTTTTTCAAATAAAGGTACTGTAGACACATAATTCTAAATTAAAGAAATACATATGTATCATTTTTTGTTGTAGCTACTAATTTATTTAATTTAATAAGAGTAAAATAGAGTGAGAAACTTAATTATGTCAAATTTGATTGAGATGAGGTTCGAACCTAAGACCTTTCTTATAGAAATTAATGGGTAAGTTAAAAGTTAACGGAATATTAACGGAGAAGAGAATATTTAACGGAAAACTTAACAGATAATCATAAAAGTATGGTTAAATTAGGTAATCTCTATTAATAATATTAATCTGAATTATCTTAACCATCTATTTGATTAAATAATTCATCTGAACCATCCATTTGATTAAATAATTTGACCGCCATTTTTTCTACTCACTTTAGGTCTAACTCACTTTGGCTCTTATTAGTATAGTAGATAATATAAGGTAAGAAGAGAAGAAAAGTTGAAAAAAATTATTAAGTGTACAAAGAAGTCATATACTATCAAAATTACAACAATAAAAATAAAAATTTAGAATAACATAGCATTTTACTTTTTGTAAATACTAAAACTCAAAAAGAAACAAAAATAGAGTTAAATATTTGAAATTATAATTGAAAATGTCCCTTGTTTTTGAAGAGTAAGTCTATCATTTCCAATCCCAAGATCCCACTTCTGCAGAGGATTACATGCTGGGCTGCAGCTCCTGGCCATCGTCCGCGTTTGGGTACGTTACACACTTGAAAACTTTGCACTTCCAACACAAAAGGTACCCAATCTGCAAACACCAAACTAAACAAATTAATCGGATTGACGATGGCAAACACATCTCACTCTCGTTCTTAATTCACCAGGATTCATGAATGTATGGATTAGTGTTTAAGGAAGAAACTTACAGCCCTGCAAGAAGGACAGCGCCGGTATATCTTCTTATTAGTTTCAGACTGTACATTGGTCTTCTGCCCTTTACAAAAATCACACAGTAGCCATCCTCTGCCACCACAAGGCTCGCATTGTATTCCCAAATCAATCTATAATATACAAACAAATGTATGGTTTGCTTCTAATGAATACAAATCGAATTCAACAAATGTTGGGCGGAGGCCAGTAAAGGGCCAAGTCTAGCATTTGATGGCTAGGGAACTGTTGGGCAGAGGCCGATAAATGGCCAAGTCCAGCACCCTACCTCTGAAAAATGTGGTAGTCGGAAATAAAGTTATGCCCTCGCTCTAAGCTATAGCTTTTGGCATACTGGTAAGCGTGTGATCTAACAAGTGGTATTAGAGTCAAGTCAGGTGTTGGGAGGGGGAATTGTTGGGTCAAGACCAGTGATTGGCTAGCGATTGTTAGACAGAAGCAGAAAAGGGCCAAACCCAACACCCTGTCTCTCGAAAATGAGATGACAGTATAAGGAAATAAAGTTGCGGGTAAGCACCTGATCCTAACAACAAATATATAAATCTAGCAGAACTGCTGACACAGACTAAAGGCAAGGATGGCTGGATGAATGTTTTGCAGATTGCTGTAACAGACAACTAGACACCTCAGCATTGATCATGGATAAAGCAAGTAAGATCAAATGTAGCATAAAAAACACATAATATTATGCCCTTTCATCAGAGTACTAAGACAAATTTGATCAATTTTAAAATTACGAATTAAAAGTGAAAAAAAAAATACCATTGGACTAAATCAGAATTAACTCTTTCAATGCAGACTGTTGTACTCATGTATAAGAGAATCTTCAATTCAAAGGCCACAACCTCATCCTCAGAACCATCCATATCATCTTCCATGTAACCTCATCCTCAGACTGTAAATTTCTATTCTATTCTATTCAATTAAGACATACATACAGATTAAACAAGTTTTTAGTTGAAAGACCAAAATTTAAAGTCTCAAACAAAGATTTCTGGGTCATTCGCCATCCATTTTGCGGGCCATAAACTTGGAATTTTACCAATTTCGGAACTTAATTAGCAACTCAACTCAAGTAAACAAAGCTTCAATCTCATTTTAGGGTTTAGTGTTCATGAGTAAATGGATTCCATTTCACTTATGTACAGAAGAAAAAAAAAATTAAGAGGATTATATAGTTTACCTGCTGCTGAACCGGCGTACAGCGCACCGGTCTTAGGAACACCCGAGAGGGATGGATCGGAGGCGTGGCCGGCGTAACCGGAAAATCAAGACTCCGGCAAGCAATTTCAGCTATGGTCAAGGGAATAGCCATTTTAGTAGTAAGAGTTATTTTAAATTACTTTTATTTTATTTTTTTCCTCAGCCTAACAGATTTATTCCTATCTTTGGCGCTTCAGAATGACGTCTTTCCCACCACAAGTAGTTATCAGTTATGGAGTGGAAATTACAACTCTACCCTCACCATGTTTGTCCAGCTGGAGTAGGTAGGGGTGGGTTGTTATGCCGTGGACCCAGGTCCACCTTGCAAGGTGGACTTGGGTCTACATTCACATACACTATACTCTACATTCACACACACTATACTCTACATTCAGACTTTGTAAACTCCACATTCACACATTACAGGATTATATGTTTAGTAACTATATTACCACTGTTATGCATTCACACATTCAAAACTCTATATTCACAGGTCCTATACTCCATATTCACAACTTGAGAACTACACATTCACACATTAGAGAGTTACAAGTTGCTATAACTTCTTAACTCTATTACAGATTCACACATGCATAGCTCTACATTCACGATTTCTATACTCCATATTCACAATTTGAAACCTCCACATTCACACATTTATGGGCAACTCTACATTCACACAATCATAAATCTACATTCACGATTTTTATACTCTATATTCACACTTTGAAACCTCTGCATTCACACATTTTTGGACAACTTTATATTCAGCAATATGTTTACTAATTAAAAAAAAAAACATAAAAACAACGTAGTTTTGGACCCAGGTCCACCTTACAAGGTGGACGTGGGTCCACAGCATAATTTGCCAGGTAGGGGTAAAGGCGGCCTATTTTCTGGGTGCAATTAGGGCCATACACAATTACACATAGCTTGTTGGGCAAATTTTGGTCCATTTAACGTGAATCTATGGGTTGTATTTTATTTTCGTTTTTCATATATATTAATTTCATTATAGTAATATATTAATTCTTTTTGAGTACTATGACTATGTTACAAATGTAATATATGTTCATAACTACTTTCTCAACCTATTAAAGCACAAAGAGTCAATACCGCTGCACTGGGACTTGAAGCCATGACTTCCCATTTGAGAGAGTCACTTCGTGCCACTAGACCACACGGTTATTGGCAAAATATCATTTAATACTCAGATTCATTTTATACATACAATAGGTTCATTATAAGAATACTTGAAAGTTAGTTTTAGTGGTGATATGAAAATTAAGAGTATCGTCTTCAAATAATGACTTTATGGGAACTTAAGTAATGAGAGGTTAAGCACGTGTTCATATAGTGTTTGAAAGCTAACTAATATATAGTTGAATATTGCATGTTCTAATAATATATAATGTCGACAAGCAAGTGAATTAAAAGATAATTGATGAAATAGAAAATTGAACCAAACATCCTTGCATAGAATCCCTTGTATGTTTGAGGTTTAAATTATGTAATTCTAGATGATGAACTTGGGGAAATAGTTTAAATGTCAATGTCACTCTCGTGATCAATTGGACTATTTCCTTCAAATTTCATTTTCTCAAAGGTGAGTAAGAAATATGAGAGGTATGACCATAGTGTAGCCCTATTCTCACAGGGGAAACACCAATTCTAAGTATATCTTGCATAATTTGGCCATAATTATGAAAGAGTCAATTCAAGTTCACCCAAATCATAACTAAGTTCAACATGAAGTTAATACAAAACCTAATTTATGCAATTCAATTCGTATTGGGATCCATACTCAATAAAGATCAATTCAAATCCCTAGATATGTTTAACTACTCATAATTGAAATGTAAAACTAGAAGCAATTGAAATAATAAACATGGAATTCAAAGCTACAAGATATGTAAGATACAAAAATATTAAAGAGAGAACTTAACTTTGATTGAATTTGGCAAAGTAAGTATGGAAATTGAAGTTGAATGTGTAATTGCAAGTGTTAATCTTCCACTAAATCTTCCCAAAAGATGATGAATTATAAGGGTGAAAGGTTCTAAGAACGTTTTGTGGAGAGAAAATGTAAAGGAAGAATGGAAAATTTAAAAGATAAAGTAAAAATAACGCCTGCAACAATTTATACTATGGAATCTGTGACAAGTAACTGCTCCCAGATTGCCTGGTCACGATGGGGGTCACGTCGTGACCTTCATCATGACTAGGCCAGTGCCTTACAAATCGCTAAGGGTCACGATTACCTTCACAACGTAAAGGTGATTGCGGGGACCCTTAGTTCCAGCCTTCAGGTCCTAGAGAGTCATGTTGGTGGTCAGGGTGTGACTGCCACCGTGACACCCAACACCTGCAAGGTGGTCTAGCAGGTCACGATGGAGGTTATGCCGTGACCTTCATCGTGACAAGCTAGGCCACTTTCGGATGGAAACATTCAAAATTAATCAAGACAATAAATTAAAGCAACAAACTTTCTAGGAAAAGAGTATTATACCTAAGAGAACAAGTGATCTACTTCTTCTTTCTTTTCATCCATCACCTTCAAATCCAAAACAAACTAATCTAATCCTAATGGGAATGTAGGGGTTTCCCCCCAAAGGAGAAGAAATGAAGAGAAAATCAGCTCTTGAAAGTTGGAGAGAGCCCCCCACTTTCTGAAATGAGGAAGAGGGGTTTAAATAGCTGTTCGGAAGTCGAAATCCCGCAGTGCCCTAACTGGCCCGTCCACGCCACCTTCACGCGTGAATGGGGGCGCGGATGCGTACTGGAATTAGTCCACGCCTCCCCACACGCGTGAAGGCCTCGTGGTGATTTAGTCCACGTTTGTTGCTTCTTTTTTGGCCTCGGACCTTGCTATATCCTGCGGAAATGACTGAAAACACAACCTTTGAGTCGAATTTGTTGATTTGGTCTTTATTCGAGTCTTTGTGCATGAAAATGCTCATAAATGGGTGTTAAAACTGCATAATCTTGTCCTAAAATTGACCCTAAACTTGACTGTTCTTGGCGCTTATCAAGAGATAAGGAAGAAAGAAGAGAAGTTCACACTATCCTTGAGAAATCTAGGGTAGTAAATGCAATTCTTTGGTCAATTATGCAAATTGTTCTTTCTTTTCTTGGGGCATACCTTGAAGCAAAGGTACATGGGACGCTTGGTAAGGTCCCGAAATCGGTATGCTTCGAAGGATAGCACATATCGCGTCTAGCCTAAGACGTTAAATGGGGCGCTCTTGGGAGGCACCCCAAGTCTATCCTGTGCATATTTTTCATTGTTTCTTTTGTGTTTTGTTAGCTTGTTGTTATGTTTTTTCTTTGGTTTCTTTTGAGGTAACATTGTAGGTGATCTTGGTGCTATGCCATGAAAAATTTGATCCGAAATTGACCAAAAGTGGAAGGCAAAAGCGGGGAGATGGAGAAAAGTTTCAGCACTGCGGTTCCACGTGGCCCTCACGCGTGGAGCCCACGTGGAACATTTCTAGTGCTGATCCACGTGGCTCTCCACGCGTGGAACCCACGTGGACAGGGTCTGACAAGGTGTCGTGCATTGTGTTCTTTTTCTTCCAATTTTTAGGAATCTCCAAGGTTTGGTCGTGCCAAGAATCATCTCTTATATTGTTTTTTCATGTCTTCTTGTTGCTTTTGTTTTAGTTACTTACCTTGTTTTAGGATTTATGCTTTGATGCTTTCATTGTGAATAAAAGTGTTCTGCTACACCATTGCACTTCAATTGGTTGTCTTCTTACACTAACATTGTCTCATGTAGCTTGGAGAATGGAGGCTAAATAGATGTTGGAAGCTTAAAGTGTGGAAAGGAAGGGATGTTCACTTAGTTGTAAACCTCTTATCCCTTCTAATTTTTATGCCCCGTTATTCAATTCTAGAGTTGTTGTACACGTTCCTTGCACACTTGATAAGCACATGCTATTTTGCACCTACAAAATGCTATGTTGTTGATATCCCACACCCCTGGAAACACTTCTAAAGTGTGGAAAGGGTTTGATTGATTTTGAATGACCGTGCTCCTTTATTCCACTTGGTCCTCATGGCAACATCGAGGACGATGTTTGTTTTAAAGTGTGGATAGGACGCACATTATGCTTAAATTGTGTTGTTACTTGATTGATATGTTGGTCTTGTCTTATGGGTGTATTTGATCTTTAGAGAGTGCGTCATTGTTCGCATTATCTAGGGAGAAAGTTAATCATGTGCCAAAAATAAAAAGTTTTTCTCTTTGAATATCCATGGGAAGTACCCCTTCTTTACCAAGCAATTGCTTTGACCAAATGAGCTTTAAATTCTTCTATGCTTGCATGACATTCACCTCTTATTTTGCTTAGACCTTAGTCAATGATCTCTCGAAGTGGGAGTATGCACCCCTTAATTTTAGAAAGATAAGTGAAGGCGAAGCCTAGAATTGAACTAATCTTGGTAGGGCATGGGGCAAAAGGTGAGCCTATGGTGAGAAATGTGAGTAAATCTCGATTTCCCAAGTAAAAGGCGTGAGGGGTTGAAATGAAGAAAGTTTGAAAAGAAAAGGCTTAAAAATTGGCCACTCCCAGAGGTAAGATCCGAGGTGAGCCATCTTGCTAGGATTTTGGGCAACCATTGCACCGTCTTCGAACAAGCGTAGAGCTCTACGTAAAGTCGGTTGTCCCAACGACGTTATCCTAGAAGATGAGAAAATAGAGAGGAGGTGAGCCAACCCGCTTGGATTCGGGTACCCATTGCACCGATCTTCAAAAAAGCATGGGGCTCCATGTGATGTTGGGTGCCCGATGGTGTTATCCAAGGGGGCTGAGAAGAAAGAGAGACCGCCCAAGCCATTGGCGGTGAGCGGTCCATGCCCCTACCCTCATTTACTTTTATGCTTAAGGGCTTCAGCGTTAAGGGTGGTTTATTGGTTGTGGTGTGCACATCGTTCCCACTAGGGGGCTCGGCTTGAAGGCTTTTGTAAAATTGGAGGAGAATCTAACTTGGATTGCATGCTTGGTTGTGTGAAGGGTGTGTGTTGAATAGTCCAAATGAGACCATAGGGCTTTTGCTTCGTTTGTATATTCTAAGAGTGTATGGCATGTGGTTACCATCCCTTGTAGATAATATGGGGGATCTCACCCTCTCCGGTTGGCTACATCCTAGATTTGCTAGACCGATTAATCGATTGAGTAACATAGCTATCTTTGGCACTTAAATGATTTGGGCTTGGTTGTGAATTGCTTGAGGACAAGCAAACTAAAGTGTGGAAACTTTGATAAGTGCCAAAAATATATATGATTTGTGGGGTAATTAGGATGTATATTGTGCTATAATTGAAGTTCTTTAGGCCTAAAACATGCTAGAGTAGCTCAATTTCATCGCATATAGGTTTAGGCACTAATTGAGGGTGTGTTTGCTAAAAATTGCACAAAGCTGAAATTTCGTAGAGAATTCCGGCGACAGCTCGGTAAAATGGGGATAACTGGAGCTAGGAATGTCCAATTGAGGTGAGACAAGTTGCTATCGAACCACAACTTCAAGGGCTACAACCTAGAAGAAGATAACAACGGCTAAATTTGGGTCCACGTAGCCTCCACGCGTGGATTACACGTGGATCAATTCCAGTGCGTGTCCATGTGACCATCCACGCGTGGATGTGCACATGGACAGGACATGCGAAAAGAAAATTAAAGAGAGAAATTTTGGGAAGGCTATTTAATGAAGCTAGTTAGAAATTTCCAGGGGTTGGATCATTTTTAGAGTTTTACAATTTTAGATTTACAATTCTTAGAGAGCATTTTAGATAGAGAAACACATAGAGTTCCAAATTGTTGAAGGATTTAAGATCAAGTGTGATCATTCTTCTCTTAGCTTGGTAATCTCTTTGTTTTGATTTAGGTTTTCATTTGATTTTGATGATTGCTATGTTCAAGTAGTTTGGAATTGGAGATTGGATGTTCCAATCTAGCTTAATGCTTTGATGTGATTTACTTTTACCAATTGATTCTAAGTGATGTTGATTTGGGATCTATTTTCTTGTGCGGTTGATGATTGACTTGATTTGTGCCTAATTGTGGCCACATTAGGTAGCAAAGTTAGGGGAAGTGTGGATTGTGCGATAGCGAATCCACACGAGTCCTAATCAACCACATCCCCGCCCTTAATCCGGAAGGATGAGGCCTGGGAGGAGTGGTAGACCAAGTGTTTGATGAAATGCCCCAACCGAATGAGGACTTGGGAGTCCGAGTGTGACGCCACTCGGTGATGGTGCCGTAAGCTCCCAAGAATGAGCCCGAGTCACATTGCTTAGAACCCCGTAGAAATGTCAAACACGAGAGCTAGTTAGGACATCCATCTCCTCGTTTTCTTTTGCTTATTTTCCTTTGGTTGCCTTTGTTTACCTTGTTCCCCATGCCTCCTTTTGCCTTAGTTGATTTTTACAACTCTTGCCTAATAACATCCTAAATGCCAATGCGTGATTCAATTCCAATTTGTCATCTTTGAGAACATGACACTCGGGAAGTTCCTTTCTCCGTTTTACCCTTCATTCCATCGCCACTAAAACTACTCCTTCACAAACCTAGTACAACTCAAGGAAGTCAAAGGACCAAAAGTCATTTTTGGTGGAAATGGAAATCATGGCATCACCATAGGAGTAGGAACAATTATCAAGAATGGTTTGAAAATAGAAGATGTTTCCTACGTCAAAGTATTAAAATTCAACCTGTTGAGAACAAGTCAATTTTGCGACAAAGGCTACCTTGTAAAATTTTGTAAAGACAAATGTCAAGTCAAAGATGAGTCTACAAATGAAGTAGTACTTACAAGAACAAGAAGAAAGAATATGTATGTTGTAGACTGGAACACTGCCAAAAGCTCAGTATGCCTAGTTGCTAACAACTCAAACGTGACCAGTTGGGAATGACACAGGAAGCTCAACCACTTAAACTTCAAGACTATTAATCAACTTGCAAGGAAAAACCTTGTAGAAGGTTTACCGGACATAGTCTATAAAAAAGACCAAGTATGTGATGCATGTCAAAAGAGAAAGCAAATAAAATCATCATTCAAGTCAAAGACACATGAATCAACCTCAAGACCACTAAGCCTACTTCACATGGATCGATTTGGTCCAGTTGATCCAGTAAGTATAAGTGGTAAGAAATATACTCTTGTTGTTGTTGATGATTTTTCTAGGTATACTTGGACTACATTTCTCAAGAAGAAGAATGAAGTTGAGCAAGCACTGTAACATTTTCCATTATGACACTATTTAGTGGTGCAAGTTTAATAGGTCATTTATGGTCATTATGTAATTGTGGTTTGAAACAGAAGTAACGGAGACCGTTACTTAGCCTATAATGATGGCATGTAGGCTATATATGCATGGTCCTCCCACTGCTCCTAGTTCAGTTGATACAACTACACCATCTAGTTCCTTAGGAGACAAGTGGTAGACAAACACTCAAAACCAAAATTCCAAGCAATGCAACAACTATGGCTGGAGGTAAACAATCCTATTAGCTCCCGCAATGAGTTTAGATTATTACAATTATTATATTGGTATTTTTATTCTAACATTTGGTATCAGAGCATGTTTAATCTATGCCTAGTTGTTTGATATATTATGCAATTTATATATCTATGAGGATTCTATATGTATATAGAAATTTACAGGCATATATATTTATATATACATATGGATTTGACTATATATGCATTTAACACATATAAAAGTTTAAAGTCTGTGGTTCATAATATATGTTTACTGTTTTATTCCGCTATCAATATGTATGCAGTATCCCAATTTCATATATGTATACATATACATATTAATTTATTTTCAAAAAAAAAATTTAATTTCTTTTTCGAATTATAAAGAAATTATAAAATAAATCTTACTGTCTTCGCGGTTGTCGGAATCGCTTGTATGAGAATCGCCGGTGATGGTCTCCTCTCAGTGGCTCCAAGATGAGGATCCGACAACGGAGCTCCAGCGAAGGGATACGACAACGGTTGCAGCGGCGAAGCTGGTTTTTCGGTGGTGTCGCTGCTTCCCTTCTCCTTCAGGAGGCGAGAAGGCGGTGGCAAGGCTGGGCTTCCCGGCTGCGATCTGTTGGTGAGGACAACGGTGAACGGTGCTTCGATGGCCGGCAATGGCGGTTGCAACGGCGGACGTCGGCGATGGCGACTACGATGGAGGGCCTTTGACCGGTGATGACGGATCCTTCAATCGGCGACGACGGCTGGCTTGGTAGCGGTGGGGCTGGCGTTGCGACCAGAAGGGACGGCAGGTGGCGACGGCGTTGGCGTTGTGACGGAGCCGCTTGCGGTGAACGGTGGCGGCGACGGCTAAGGGGACGCCGGTGCGTCAGCATTGGCGGTGGCGCAAATGGCGGACTCTGGCCGGCGACCTCTCTCCGCGTCCCTCTCTGTTTTACAGTAACTCTCTCTCACTGGCTGCGGATGATTAAGGATGAGAAGCTAGGGTTCAGTTCTCAATGTTAAAATTTTGGGCTGACCTTTTGATGGATTAAAGAAAGTGATTATGATGATGCTTTTGGTTTGGGCCGGGTCTGGCCCAATTCGGCCAGACCTAGACCGTTACTAAAAAAAAAATTGTTATTATAATTGGGCCTATTTGGTCTTTTAAGGCATATGAATTTTCTTTAAATAATGAGCTCACTTATAATAATAAATGGGCCTTCTCTGATTCTTAGGCTTGCTTAAGGTTTTTTTTTTCTTCCATCATCATATTTGGATTTCTTCTAGCTTAATTGCTCAGTTTATTTTTTCCCTAATTCATTATTAGATTATTATTCATCTTTAGGCAAATGATAATTTGTTCTTTGAATTTTAATTTAATATTGCGGTATTGCGGTGTATAATAAATTGCTTGAAGTATTGCATTTTATTATATAGGTTAATAATATATTAATATGCATCATCCTATCATGCCTTGCATATTTATAATTATTTTATAATTATGCATTTAGAAAAGCATGTTTTAAAGATGTATTTAGCATATTATTAACTTATAAATTCTTTTTGAAATATTATTCATTTTTGGATTCATTATGACTCACTAAAGTAGCTAGTTTGATTTCCTTTTATTTTAGACATATTTTAGTCTTATGTCTCCTTGGGGCTTTAAAATCTATTTTTGAACAAGCTATTTGGGACTTATCTGGGTCATTAAAGTATGATTCCCACCATTGAATGATAATATTAGTGGTAATTGAACAAGCTTTTTAGGACTAATTGTTAGCATATTGGTATATTGTTACGATAAAGATAAAATTGCTAATTTATGACTAATTGTTGTGATTTTGTTAATAACATTAATAAAAGTTTTAGTCAAAAACCGCTTTTAGTTATGCCTTTATATCAATTATTTAAAGTTGAAAATATTAGTTTTAATATTTTTTAACATTAAAGTTTTTCGGATTTTAATTTTATTAAGTCTTAAAATTTTCCGGAAAAATGTTTTAAAGACTTGCGGTTTTAGCAATTTGCTTATCCAAAAACATTTATAGTAATAATGATGATATAATAATAATTATTATTATTAGATGTTGTTCGGTTACGATTAAGGCATTTGATTATTCCGTTATTACTACTATGTAATAATTATTAGAATTATTATAGTAATAACGATTATCGGTTTTTTGAACCGATGAATCAATAATTTGTGCCGTTACTATCATCATGAGTTTTGGATCTTGATAGTATGATTTGAAATTATTATTTTTCGATTTGGTTTGATCCAAAACATATGTGTTAATAATGATAATATTTTGTAACGTCTTATAGTTATTACTATTAAACATTAGGGGTTACGATTGAGGAAGTTGATTATTCAATTATTACTGTTACATAAACATTATTTCAGTAATAACGGTTATCGGCTTTTGAACTGAAAATCAATATATCATAGCATTGTTATCATTATTGTTTCTGGATTGTGATGCCCACTTTGATTGAGTATGCATATTTGATTTTGTATTCATATTTTAATGAGTTTATTTTATGCATATATTAAAGTAAATGCATAATATTATGATTTAAATTATGCAATTTAATTTTGTGAGAATTTAATTTGTAAATGTCAACATATCATATGGTTTTGATATTGTTAGAATTTACAATTTTTTAAGCTAGTTCTCATAAAGTTTGCTATATGCATTGAATTATTTTTGTATTGGGCATATAAGTTAAAACCTTTCAATTATTGAAAAGTATATAGTTATTATAGATTATATTATTTTTCAAATTTTATAATTCTTCAAGTTTTGGATTTATGTCATTATTTGAATAATAATAATAATTTTATAGCTCATTTTAAATTTCTATTATGGTGTACAATTTATTTAGATATGAGCTTATTGAATTTCATGCATAATTGTTCACCTGCATAACATTATATTTTCTAATTATGTGAATTTATATATGCCTTTAGAATTGCATATGTTAGGAATTAAAAATTCCTTGTTAAGTTGAACTTTATGTGTGGACTTATATATGGTAGTGCATTATGTTTAAGCATTTTAAGACCGTCTAAGGTGTTCACGTGAGATTAAAAGTCTTTCCATAAGATGAACTATTAAGATTTGAAAGATTATCCGTCAATTATGCCTTTGTGTGAGAAAACATGACCAGGGAGTATACTTGGAATTGTTTATCACATTTGTTGCATAATTGTTTTTAGGATTTACAGTTGATGCCTAAAATATCAGGATAATCAACTATTAAGATTTGAAAGATTATCCGTCAATTATGCCTTTGTGTGAGAAAACATGACCAGGGAGTATACTTTGAATTGTTTATCACATTTGTTGCATAATTGTTTTTAGGCTTTACAGTTGATGCCTAAAATATCAGGATAATCATCTAGTGATCGTATAATTTTGATTAATTAAAGAGTAGCCACAATATTTAATTGAAATTTTGTGAGATCACATACAGTCATAGGCGTATTGGTTGTGATTAATTATATGATATAATGAAATTTAGCCCACATGCAATTTTATTATGTTCATATGATTAATTAGGGTAAAAACACCAAACTATATATGATCGTAATTTAGCCCACAAGCAATTATGTATCAGAATATAGTTTTGGTGAGTTTTATCATTACAGATAGGAAAGTCAATTTATTTATCATATGGTTATGATATAAATAAATTGAGAATTGTCATCTTCTATCATAAAGTTTTGATATATGTACATATTCAAATAATATTATTCTTGAGGTTTATCTACATGAAGGTATTAGTTTAGTTTCTTTTGTGTATATTTTTTTATGCATTAGAAGAAAATTAGATTAATAGCTTGATACATTAAAATTCTTTAGTGTACATATATCAAGTGATTAATACAATTTCATAACTGAAATTATTAAGATATTTTGATCACTTTGTGACTAATTACATAAACTATAATAAATTCCTATCAGTAGATTTTATCATAGCTTATGTAAATAGTCAGGACAAAAGATCAAATCATATTTCTTAATTTACCCACAGGGATTGAGAAAAGGAACATGGTTTGATAGTTTTATCATAAGCTTGTAGATGGATCTAATTGAATAAAACTTTAACCCACAGGCAAGTTTTATGTCACTAGATTCTTCTATCACTTTGATAATAATTTTATCATAAAATTTTAGTTGAGTCTAATTGAATAAAACTTTAGCCCACATGCAAGTTTTATGTCACTAGAATCTTCTATTTGATTGTCATAAAACCTTAGTTGAGTCTAATTGAATAAATCTTCAGCCTACAGGCAAGTTTTATGTCACTGGATTCTTCTGGTTAAACTGATGATCAAGATAAAAGTTTATCATACGATTCTTTTTAGAATTTATAACTTTAAGGTCGGTTATAGTTCTATGAGGCATGGGTTGCATTGGCAACACATGTATTTTGTTAATCTCCAAAAACTTAGTAACTTGAAATTGGTACTGTATGTGGCTTGGTTTTTCAGCCCAACCACAATATATCCTTTTTTTTTTTGAATTTTAGATATGATATACTTTTGGATCCTTATATTGGAAGTGTACATATCTTGCCAAATTTCAACTAGAGCAATTTAATTTGTTCAAGTAGTTGAAAATTGTGTCTGTTATATGTACATATTTGTCATGTCCAATTATGGTGGGGAATTCTGTTCTTTATAAAATTAGTTGAACTTGAGGATCATTGGTGTGTATGTATATCAACTATAATGCTTAAGAATGACTTGATCAGTGGGAGTAATAGCTTGACTAGTGGGAGTGGTCATTTGATCATTAAGATATCCCATTTCAAGATTGTTCCATTTCAAGGATAAGACACCTTGCCTTGTTAATTATAAAATCAATAGTTCAAATTGTTTGAACTACAAGTTGTGCAACATATTTGTGAAAATGTTGTAACAACATTAATAGCTTTTATTTTAACAATGGCATGAAGTTTATGATGAACTATCATGAGTTGAATTTTTTAGCATTTATTGGAGTTTTTTGTCTCATCAAATTGATCCTGGGTCATTATGATTTGAAAAGGCTCATAAATTCAATGTTGAGAGGCATAAAGCAAGTAAAAGCTCATGAGATTGATTCATATTGAGGATTTTTGATTATATTGATACAACATTTGTGTTGTTTCATAAAGTTACATAAATAAATCCTCGTTATTGCTATATGGCATAAAAGTTGGGTTTTTCTTTTTATTTTAGAGATTATTTATAAGGTGTATGTTTAAAGTTCCATTGTGGGCTTAAACTTATTGTTTTGTCATTTAAAGCCATTAGAATATGGACTACTCAATTACTGTCTTTGGCTAATGTTAATGAAAATGGAGTACAGTGGCAGACGTGTCAACTCCGAAAACTTAGTCATCATAGATAGTATTAATATAAGGAGTTGGTCCTGTAAAATATTAGCATTTTGTTAATAGTCTTGAATCCTTACTTAAGGCATGCTTATAAGAATTTTAAGGATCATACAGGATACATGGAACTAATTATGTGACTATATTGTATGTACATACATTTTGTCACTTCTATGTAATATGGATGGTTCCTCATATGGTTATGCACATATTTATTTGAGAAACATCCTCAAGATTGGACCAAGAATAAACGTAGGGTTTATTCATAAAGAACCTGAGTTTGAAATCAAATGCATGTGATGTATCGTTGGTATTACTCACACTTTAATTTAGAGGACATACCACTATGATTCATGTTTTTTGATTTTTTAAATGAAGATTGTGCCAATGCTTGCACCAAATGGAAAATTATTTCTATTAATATTGTACAAATCAAGCGGTGTGAGTTTATAAGGACAAATTTAGCCATTGTGGCAGTAATTAGTTTTGATAACTAATTACAATCAAGAATGAACATAAGGTTTATTCATTAAAGTTTTATACCACATGAGGTACTTAGAGAACAAGTTACATTGCAATCATAAGTGGTCGGATATTACTCACATTAAGAGGAACGATCTCTATGATTCATGTTTTGTTTCTTTGAGTTAATACTTGCACCAAGTGGGAGAATGTAACATTTTCCATTATGGCATTATTTAGTGGTGTAAGTTTAATAGACCATTTATGGTCATTATGTTATTGTGGTTTGAAACAGAAGTAACGGAGACCGTTACTTAGCCTATAATGATGGCACGTAGGCTATATATGCATGGTCCTCCCACTGCTCCTAGTTCAGTTGATACAACTACACCATCTAGTTCCTTAGGAGACAAGTGGTAGACAAACACTCAAAACCTAAATTCCAAGCAATACAACAACTATGGCTGGAGGTAAACGATCCTATTAGCTTCCGCAATGAGGTTAGATTATTACAATTATTATATTAGTATTTTTATTCTAACAAGCACTGCCAAAGCTATTGAAGCAACTCCAAAACGAGAAAGAAATGCAAATATCAAAAACCTGAACTGATCGAGGAACCGAGTTTGTGAACAACATAATTCAATCATTCTGCAATTCACAAGGAATCTCTCACTAATTGTCTGCCGCAAGAACACCTCAACAAAATGGTATAGCTGAGAGAATAAACCGAACACTCAAAGAAGCTGCACGTGTGATGATTTCAGCAGCTGGATTCCCTAAACGTTATTGGGCGGAAGCTATTAACACTACTTGGTATACTCAAAATAGAAGCATGATCCACAAGCAATACAAAAAGACGCCTTACGAACTTTGAAAAGGGAGAAAACCTAACATTAGTTATTTTCATTCTTTTGGTTGCAAACGCTTTATTCATGTTAATGATAAAATGCATCTAAGAACTTTTGATGAGCGTGCAGATGGAGGAATCTTCTTAGGTTATTCGACTACCCGCAAAGCATTCAGAATTTTGAACAAAAGGACAATGGTAGTAGAAGAATCTATACACGTCGTATTTGATGAGAAAGACATTTCCAAAAATGTTACGCAAGTTGTGAATGACGGTAACGAAAGTTAAATTGATTTTTGTAATACTAATGAAATGTGTGGAGATGATATTTTGCAGGGATTACATGAGCTAGAAATTAATTCTCTAGAAAATCTCATCCACCACACATTAGAAAGAAATGAAGTTGGAGGTGAAATTAATGATGGACATGCAAGTGAAGCTGGAAATGAGATTGAAACTAATGAAAGAGTCAAAGATCTACCAACCACAAGCACACAGCCAACCAACACCATGAGAAGCTAAAACACCTTTGAGCCAGATCTAAGATGGTTAAGGGATCACCCTCCAGAACAAGTCATTGGAAATGTGCGAGATGGCGTAAAGACAAGATCTGCAACAAGAGACGCCTTATTCACTTGCTTCTTGTCACAAATTGAACCCAAGGAGATAGACGAAGCTCTAAGCGATCCAAGCTGGTGTAATACCCGGTTATTTTACAATATGGTTCATAATTATATAAATTTATTATTATATATTATGTGACCCAAAATTATTTTGAGAGTATTTTATTAATATCATTTTAAAGATATTATAGTTTCCTAATTCACATTATCTTATGAATATTATATTGAGTAATATTTTTCCCAATCTGAGTAATCTTAATATATAACATATGTAGTATGTATGTATGTCCATCATATATTTATAATTAAATTCCTAATCCTAATTATATTTTCCCTCTACATATATATTCTCTTATATGAGATAACCCTAATTCCATATATTTTACTCTCTGTGTCGTCATTCCCATCTCTCCCAAACAAATAAAACCTTAATTTTCTCCCTATTCATCATCAATCTCCTATTTATCATCAATTAGTCTCAGACTAGCACACAAGAATCAACAAGAATTTCTAGTGGGTGCAGTAGAGTTTTGGCTCTAGTGTAAGTATCACCAAATTATTACTTTTTTCTTAATAAAAGTATTATACTTTTCCCCTACGTGTTTATTTTGAATTGTGTATAGATATATTCTGTGTGGTATATAGATTATGTTGATTTTATGGTATTTAGAAGGAAGGATTAAATTCATTATAGCAACTGTTTGAGAAAATTCTGACTAGCGCAGTTGGGAAACAAAATTCGTGAAAAATACTTTTTGAACTCCGATTGACTTCAAATTTTATTTAGAGATCCTAGACTTATTATATTTGATGTATATAAAATTATTTTGTTGGAGATATGCTTCATTATTTCTAGAAAAATTTCGTAAAGTTGTGGCAGTGTGCTGTTGGTTAAATTTCTGTGCAGCGCAGTGTTGGAAAAAATTTCGAAACAAATACTTCTAGAACTTGGATTGACCTGAAAATTTTTGTGTATAATCTAGACTTGCTGTACTTATTATCTGAAAAATTGTGTGTTAAAATATGGTCCTGAGTTTCCTCAGAAAATTCTACAATCCATGGAATAATTTCTGAAATTTCTGTCAGTTTCTGTTTCTTGTGTCTCGTTGATTATTTGAGCCATGGAGAAGTATTTTACTTGAGAATATATGCATATGTGTTGGTTACAGAGGTTGGAATGTTATTTTAATGAGAGACATATGAATATTTTGAGAAAATGCATACATTTGAAATTCAAGTGAATGCATATGTGTTGGTTACAGAGGTTGGAATGTTACTTTAATGAGAGACATATGAATATTTTGAGAAAAATGCATACATTTGTATATGAAATTCAAGTGAATGTTAATTTTTTTTTGAATACTACTAACTCTATTACAATGCAGTATCTATTCATAACTACTTTATCAACCTATGTAACTCTATTACAATGCAGTATCTATTCATAACTACTTTATCAACCTATGTACTACCTCAACTGAGGCTCGAACCCACCACCTCTCGTATAAAGGGAAGGGTTTGATGCCACTGGACCACAAGGTCATTGGCTCAAGTGAATGTTATTAGTAGTCTATGTTGTAGTGTGCTACAAAGCTTGTGATTGAATTTTGAAAATCTACCATCTTGGAGTGGCATATGAGAAATATTGATATTATTATCTTTATAAAGATGAAGGATAAAATGTTTTGTTGGGTTGCGATACCCTTAATGAATTTTAAGATTTGTGTAGTATCCTGTTATGAGATTCTGGATACTTGGGTTAAAACCCAGTTTGCTGTGGAGTGAGCAGTAGAAACGTATCCTGTCTCACTATTACTTTTAGTTTTGTTATTTTGAGGAGTGGTTAGCGGAGTCTACCACTAGGGTATTTACCCTGTTGAGTAGTAGTCATTAGAAACGTATCATGACTACTAGGACTAGTTACTACCCATTGGACTTGGAAACCCATTGGGGGTGTGCACACTTAAGGTATTAGTTCTGTTCCACTTAAATGGGATTTTTGTGTAGTGTTCAGTGGAGTGATTACTTTTCACTAGGGCTTATTAATTAAGACCCTGCCCATTAGTTGAGATTGAATGGGATTTTGCGTAGTGTTCAATAGAGAGATTATTTTTCACTAGGGCTTGATGAAAAAAGACCCTGCCCATTATTTGAGATTGAATGGGATTTTGTGTAGTGTTCAATAGAGAGATTATTGTTCACTAGAGCTTGATGAAACAAGACCCTGCCCATTGAATTGAGATTGGTGTTCCTCCATGTATATGTACATGTATATATTAACAGTGATTTTGAAAGATATATTATTTTTGAAATGTTCCTAAAATTTCTATTATGAGAAATATTGATTTGGAAATTATGAATTATGAGTATTTTTGAGAAATTATGGGTTTTGGAATTCTTGAATATTTTTGGAGAACTGTGATTACTTAGAATATTGTGAGTATTTCTTATTTGCATCTTTATATTCCAATAATTTTAATGTACACATTTATACATATTATTATCTACAAGTTGTGCTCCAATGTGCTATGTGTATGTAAATAGTTATTTTAGGAGGTGAATTAAATCTTACTTAGCTTTGCGCTAACATTGGATACTCTTTGAGTATATTTCAGGTGCATCTGCATGAGCATGGATTATGAGAGCGATTCGCCACTTCCTTGATAGTTGGTTAGATTTTCATTTTTATAGAAAATCTAGAAGTTGTTTTTAGACGGATGTATTTGATTTGTTGTATTCGTATTAACCTGGAGATATCTTTGTAAGTTGTAAACCTTAGCCTTAGCGTTTGGGTGTAGAGAAATACCTTAACGTGGCGATAACACCCATTTCCCTTTTGGTTAGTTAATGCTTCTGTAATGATAATAGTGAATTTTAAATTGAGAAAAAAAAATTTAAGAAAAATTTGGGGTTGGAAATTGGGGTGTTACAAATTGGTATCAGAGCGGTACGAACCTTTGGGTGCCTAAGTTTTGAGATCTTAGGTATATATTGGAATTAAAATTGACTAGGAATCTAAAATTTTGAAAACTCGTTGTGAGGATGTGTGGTATTGCATATTGTTGCATAATTATTTGATTATGGGGTGTTATTTTGATAGTTGGTATTTGATAAAGTATTATGGAACTCAGTGATTTTATGTAGCTATATATTTGTTTTTTTTTAGTGTTGATTGTTGGATTATTGATAATTAATATGTATATAGCTTGGGTAAGGACTTGCATGAAAGTTACGGGGACGTAACTTCATTTCATAGGAGGGGAGAATGTGATACCTCCTCTTTGCAGTGCATTGAATTTAAGTTGGAGTGTCTTGAGTTCCTTATTGATCGAGTCTCCCTTGTTCTTTGTTGTCGTATGGATATGCTTCGGGGACGAAGCAGCCTTTAAGGGGGATAGATTGTAATACTCCGTTATTTTACAATATGGTTTATAATTATATAAATTTACTATTATATATTACTAGTATTTCCACCCGTGCGTTGCACGGAATGGATTTGTTATAATATGTGAATAATATTTATATCGTAATACAATTGTGTAAACCGTAATATTAAATATTATATAATCTATTTTGAGAATTGAGTTTAATTTATTGTGTTTTGTGATGTTATTATTGCTTGAATATGAACAATTTTTTTTCCAAATAACTTGAATATGACCAAATAATTACCAATTAATAACAAACATGTAGATATATACATTTGGTGTTGATACATTAATCAATTTGCATATCAATGTTTAGGATTTGTATTAATTGGTTAAATTACTTCGTTGTGTAGCAACTCAATTATAGAAATTATATGTACGCAAGATATATGTTTTATATAGATATATAAAAAAATTTGTAATCTTTGTATTAAAAAAAAAACAATATATAATAGAACTTTTTTGAATTACACATTATTGAAAACTTCTTTGTAGACGACATTGGTAGTAGTAAAAGAAGTTTGTCCATACTCGTCTAGAGCTAAAACTTTCAAACCATCAGGATGAGTTACTCGCGAAAAAGCCACGTACAACTGACCGTGATTAAAGACCGATTTTTTTAGCAATAACCCAACGTGAGTTAGTGTTTGACCCTGACTTTTATTGATAGTCATTGCATATGCAAGCATCAACGAAAATTGTTTACGTTGGAACTTGAAGGGCAATCTCGTATCAGATGGGGTAAGAGACATTTGGGCAATAAGAACTTTGGTCCCTTGATGTGTCCCATTAACTAGGGCAATAAGAACTTTGGTCCCTTGATGTGTCCCATTAACTATTTTTGCTTCCACAATATTCCCTTGATGTGTCCCATTAACTATTTTTGCTTCCACAATATGACCTTGATGTGTCCCATTAACTATTTTTGCTTCCACAATATGATCTTGATGTGTCCCATTAACTATTTTTGCTTCCACAATATGATCTGTCAATGTCCCATTAACTATTTTTGCTTCCACAATATGATCTGTCAATCTTGTGACAATGAGGCGCGTACCATTGCAAAGACCAAGAGAGTGATCTATGTTCCTCAATAACATAACAGGTGCACCAACCTTTAATATCAATGAATGATTGGGAGCCCAGACAATCTGAGACTATTTAAAAATTCAGGAGTGTGTACTTGTGATAGATTTTCGCCGTCTGATTCTGCCTTACACAAAGAGTCACAACTTAAATAAGTTCGACCTTCCGCAGTGTTCATGTTGCACATGTATTGATTAATTTGATCAACCACATCTAAAGTTGGTGAAAGGATTGCTCGACCTTCTAAGTCCAACTCATCAATCATGCCATATCTCGCGCTTGGGAATGTGCTTTCCACTATAGTTGCTATGGGATCATGTCCACAGTTTAACAGAAACCTTGGTGGAATATCGATCTCAGACAACCCATTGTTTACAACCCCTGTTATACCATCTCCTATGTTTGCAATCCATTTTGAAAACCAATCAACCGTCTGCCTATCTTCCTCTGAAGCTAAGCTTCGTAGTCTCAAGTTCTTCGTTAGCCTCAATACCTTGCAATTTGTCCAGAGGTATGAAGAATTAATAGTTGCTCCGACAACTACTGGTCTCGTTGCTTTGGGAATAACTGGAAGAATTTGTCTAAAATCACCGCCCAAAACTACTGTCTTTCCCCCAAATGTCTTTTGAGCACTACCCGGTATGGCAAATCTCAATAGATCCCTCATGGTTTTGTCCAAAGCCTCAAAACAATGTTTGTGAGTCATTGGTGCTTCATCCCATATTATCAATTTGCTCCTAATTATAAGCTCATCAAGGTCACTACCTTGCGATATATTGCACGTGGAATCTTCATTCAATGAGAGTGGTATAGCGAATCTAGAATGCGCTGTCCTTCCTCCCGGTAATAATAAAGATGCTATTCCACTTGAAGCAACATTTAGAACAATATCTCCGCGGCTCCTTATCATTGAGGATAAGGTCCTCCACACGAATGTCTTCCCTGTTCCTCCGTAACCATACACAAAGAAGAGTCCACCTCCATTACAATCAATATCATTCATCACAGAGTCGTAAACATTCTTTTGCTCATCCGTCAATTGTGTTAATAATGTTTCATGCTCTATCTTCAACGATTCCTTATCATACGCCAACTCTTCAGCTATCAACATGTTTTCCATAAACCCGATATTGGTTTCATCTGGAAGTGGCATTTCTGGAAAGTCTCTCAGACTCTTCCCCCACAAAGTTAACAATTTCTCCAACTCCACAAGAGCAAACTGTTTCTTATCGGAATCTGATAACAACAGATCTTGATGGTCCAAAAATTAAAAAAAAAATGATCAAATTATTTAATTTTATGAATAATAAATAATGATAATCAAATGAATAAGTGGAATAAATTTTTTGTATGTCGAAATACCTGGATTGTTCATGCGACGACGATGATGAAACTGTGCATCTTCTGCAAGAAATTCCCAAACAGCATCTCATACGACCTCTGGCCTACTGATTGTACTTGAACTCAGAAGCGTAGCAAACAATCGTCTTAAAGCAGACGCAGAAGCCCAGTAGCTTGAATCAGTTATGCCGTCGATGTACTCCTTGTCATCATCTAATAAACCATATTCATAACATGCATCTCTATATGATTTGTGAATAACTCCAACAACAGTGCGTATATCATCGTGGCTTGAAGGTCCACGTATTAGATTTAAAAGGCATCTTAGATAGTATAATTCTCCACAACCTGGCGGAACATAGAACAATCGTCCTTTCTTGGTTGCCATTCACGTAGATCTTGTTTCCAAACAAACTTACTTGGGAACTCTGCATAAGTGAGAGAACGTGCATCTTCGTATTTCTTATTTGCCTCAAACCAAGCTGTGAATTGGCTCTGCTTAACTGTTTGGTTCTCCACAATCTCATCGAGTGTCTGATCTTCACCATAGACAACATTCTGTTGGTGCTCTAAGTGAAAATTTAACCTTTCCACAAGTGGCGTCCGATAATGTATCGCATACCCAAAAAGCCTCCACGTTGCTTCACATGCTGATATGTACCGACAATCATAGTACATGTTAATTTCATCAACCACATCATCATTGCGTCCATTTGTAGAACTACTCATGAACTCTGCCGTGACCTTATCGTTTCCCTTGTTCACGTATTTGAACAAATATTTAATAGATCTGGATTGGTTGCACCATTCAACGTTAATATGTGCGCGATATTTTAGGAGCAGATATTTATTATGCGCAACAACATAACGATTATCAAGTTCGATTCCATTCCTAGCGATTATACTTCCATTATCACGCCTTCTGTAGATCGGATAGCCATCTTTATCCAAACACGTATGACTAACATATTTTTTTGGAAAAAACTTTGAACATTTACCATTTATCATACAGGGCGAATTCTTCCGAAGTTGTCCGCACGGTCCGTGCAACATGAATTCGCCGACTACGTCATGGTACTCAGTGTCAGCATCTGGGTAAGGAATTTCAGCTGAAATAATAGCATCAATCTCGGCTGCGGAATTAACCCTATTTATTGTTTTGGCAAATAGCAATATGTGTGCGTGGGGAAGTCCTCTCTTTTTGAATTCAATAGTGTAGATAACTGAAAATAAAATAAATAAAAAGAATTCAATAGTGTAGATAACTGAAAATAAAATAAATAAAAATGAATCAATAGTGTAGATAACTGAAAATAAAATAAATAAAAATGAAGATTAAAGTTTATACATTGAAAATAAAATAAATAAAAATGAAGATTAAAGTTTATACATTTAACTTAGATTTAATTAAGACAAATGCAAATATGTATGATAATGAAATACCTCCATATATGTCGCCAAACAGCTTTTGTGTTTTTATGTCTTCAATCATAGCATCAAGTTTCATTTTAAACACGCAACAAATAATATCGGGTCTATCCTCTGGTTTAAGACCACGATGGACAACATACCGTTCAATCTCAGGCCACTTCGGGTTGCAAGTGAATGTTATGAACAAATGTGGATAACCGATTTGTCTGCATATTGCCATTGCATCTTGATAGTTCTGAATCATATACCTGGCTCCACCTGTGAATGATGATGGTAGTATAATTCTTTTACCCCGACCGGTAGGGTCTAATTCTCCGCTTGTTAATGCATCGCTCAATCCTTGATAAGCTTCACAACGCAAAGCCTTCTGATGAGTTCTAATGTAGATCAATCTTGCGGATTCAATCATTGTATATGCATCAACCAAGTATTGTTGAAATAACCTCCTAGAATACAATAATGTATGGTTTTCATTTACTCTCTCATGTATATAGAATGAGAAATACTCTTTAGGACTAATTCTTTTCCTACCACCATGATGTCGTTGGTGCCATGCATCAGAGAATGAAATATCTTCACGGTAACCATCTTCACCGTATGGGAACAACAAAGGATACTGTAGCGGCAGATACGCAGGGTTTAATTGGTTTATCTCTTCAACTGCCCAGTCTTGCTTTGTATCAATATGTCTAGATCACCCATTGATGGGTCCAGATCGCGGACAATAAGTGCAGCTACCTCATTAGCGGTTGGTAAATTATATGTCCTTCCATCTTGGCTTCTCCTGCCAATTAAATTCATCTTAACCTCAACAACTGGGTTAGATTGGATCTCGGTTCTTGCCATTCTGAAACATTTGACCAAAACATTATTTTGGTCCAACATGTTTGTTAGGAATATAGTGTAATTGTTTTGATGAACCAAATATGTATTTTTAGACCCCCCAATTTTATTTTGAGTCTAGCAACATTTTATGTCCAAAGTCAAAGCCTAGTCAAAATCAGCAACGACGATTTGAAATTTACAATAGAGTATAAAATTATTTTATACTTGTAAGTCGTTTGCTTCCACTAAATAAAAATAGAAGAAGTGGAAAAATGATCGAGCACCGGAATTATCTTCAACGCTAAAGGTCACGAGTTCAAGCCTCAGATTAATTCTTTTGAAAGAATTTATTAAGGAAGAGGATGACTAGCACAAGTCAAAATTGAAGAAGTCAAAATTGAATGAGTTCTCTCACAAATCAATTTTAAGGAAGAGGTTGACAACTCAATCAGGATGACATCGATCAGGATGACCTCGATCAGGATGACCTCAATCAATTGAAATCAAGATGAGACACGAATCAATTTAGTCAGGATGACATTGAAATCGAGAGGCTGACATTGAAGAGGATGAGGTTGACATTGCAAAATTGAAGAGGATGACATTAAATCGAGAAAAGGAGGACTTCAATCAATTAATCAAGAAGAGGCTGACTTTCCAGAAATAGAAAGAAAATCAAGATGAGGATGACCTCAATTCCAAATCAGGATGAGGACGACTTCCAAATTAGGAAACAGGATGACCTCAATCCAATTTAGGATGAGGATGACTCTCGAATTTGGAAAGAAAATGAATGCACCAGCGAGAAGAAATTCAAAGGAGGTAAATCAAATACTTTATACTTTGAGCTGATTTAACTTACGAAAAAGTCAAAGATTTTTTCGGTGGAAATTATTTATAGCTCNTAACTGAAAATAAAATAAATAAAAATGAAGATTAAAGTTTATACATTTAACTTAGATTTAATTAAGACAAATGCAAATATGTATGATAATGAAATACCTCCATATATGTCGCCAAACAGCTTTTGTGTTTTTATGTCTTCAATCATAGCATCAAGTTTCATTTTAAACACGCAACAAATAATATCGGGTCTATCCTCTGGTTTAAGACCACGATGGACAACATACCGTTCAATCTCAGGCCACTTCGGGTTGCAAGTGAATGTTATGAACAAATGTGGATAACCGATTTGTCTGCATATTGCCATTGCATCTTGATAGTTCTGAATCATATACCTGGCTCCACCTGTGAATGATGATGGTAGTATAATTCTTTTACCCCGACCGGTAGGGTCTAATTCTCCGCTTGTTAATGCATCGCTCAATCCTTGATAAGCTTCACAACGCAAAGCCTTCTGATGAGTTCTAATGTAGATCAATCTTGCGGATTCAATCATTGTATATGCATCAACCAAGTATTGTTGAAATAACCTCCTAGAATACAATAATGTATGGTTTTCATTTACTCTCTCATGTATATAGAATGAGAAATACTCTTTAGGACTAATTCTTTTCCTACCACCATGATGTCGTTGGTGCCATGCATCAGAGAATGAAATATCTTCACGGTAACCATCTTCACCGTATGGGAACAACAAAGGATACTGTAGCGGCAGATACGCAGGGTTTAATTGGTTTATCTCTTCAACTGCCCAGTCTTGCTTTGTATCAATATGTCTAGATCACCCATTGATGGGTCCAGATCGCGGACAATAAGTGCAGCTACCTCATTAGCGGTTGGTAAATTATATGTCCTTCCATCTTGGCTTCTCCTGCCAATTAAATTCATCTTAACCTCAACAACTGGGTTAGATTGGATCTCGGTTCTTGCCATTCTGAAACATTTGACCAAAACATTATTTTGGTCCAACATGTTTGTTAGGAATATAGTGTAATTGTTTTGATGAACCAAATATGTATTTTTAGACCCCCCAATTTTATTTTGAGTCTAGCAACATTTTATGTCCAAAGTCAAAGCCTAGTCAAAATCAGCAACGACGATTTGAAATTTACAATAGAGTATAAAATTATTTTATACTTGTAAGTCGTTTGCTTCCACTAAATAAAAATAGAAGAAGTGGAAAAATGATCGAGCACCGGAATTATCTTCAACGCTAAAGGTCACGAGTTCAAGCCTCAGATTAATTCTTTTGAAAGAATTTATTAAGGAAGAGGATGACTAGCACAAGTCAAAATTGAAGAAGTCAAAATTGAATGAGTTCTCTCACAAATCAATTTTAAGGAAGAGGTTGACAACTCAATCAGGATGACATCGATCAGGATGACCTCGATCAGGATGACCTCAATCAATTGAAATCAAGATGAGACACGAATCAATTTAGTCAGGATGACATTGAAATCGAGAGGCTGACATTGAAGAGGATGAGGTTGACATTGCAAAATTGAAGAGGATGACATTAAATCGAGAAAAGGAGGACTTCAATCAATTAATCAAGAAGAGGCTGACTTTCCAGAAATAGAAAGAAAATCAAGATGAGGATGACCTCAATTCCAAATCAGGATGAGGACGACTTCCAAATTAGGAAACAGGATGACCTCAATCCAATTTAGGATGAGGATGACTCTCGAATTTGGAAAGAAAATGAATGCACCAGCGAGAAGAAATTCAAAGGAGGTAAATCAAATACTTTATACTTTGAGCTGATTTAACTTACGAAAAAGTCAAAGATTTTTTCGGTGGAAATTATTTATAGCTCAAGCAAGAGTCACGAAGTGTATTATTGAAAAGAAGTGTTTGATTTGTCAAAATCAAAAGTGAACAAGTCAAATGTTCACACTACCAGAAGGTGCAAGAAGTCAAAATTGGAGGCTATAATTTACAAAGCCCATAATTGTCAGATTGATAGAAGACTTTTGAAGGGATAAGGAAGCAAAATTCAAATTCATCTGACAGAGCCTACCAAAGACATTTATTGATGCAGATCAAGCTAGAAGAGCTATCAAATCAAGTGAACGTTCAAGTTTGAATTTTCACAACGGGCATATAACTTTTTCAAGTTATAAAAGGAGACAGACTTGAGGATGAAGACATGAACTTGCGGATCATTTTTATGAGATAAAATACGAAGTACTGCGAAACACAAAAATAGCAAGTTCTTGAGCTACTAACGTGAAAATACAAGTCTGAGAAGAGAGAAGAAAAATATTTTCTTTGTGAAACCCATTTCTACTGTGTGTAGAAAATTGAGTGTAGCTTTGTGCGAGAGACTCGGGAGTGTAGCTTTGTGCGAGACACTCGGGAGGACTAAGTGTAGCTTTGTGCGAGACACTTGGTTGTAGGAGCGTAACTGGGTGCGAGACGCTCGGGAACGTAGCTTTGTGCGAGACGTTCGAGTTGGANTTGCTTTGTATCAATATGTCTAGATCACCCATTGATGGGTCCAGATCGCGGACAATAAGTGCAGCTACCTCATTAGCGGTTGGTAAATTATATGTCCTTCCATCTTGGCTTCTCCTGCCAATTAAATTCATCTTAACCTCAACAACTGGGTTAGATTGGATCTCGGTTCTTGCCATTCTGAAACATTTGACCAAAACATTATTTTGGTCCAACATGTTTGTTAGGAATATAGTGTAATTGTTTTGATGAACCAAATATGTATTTTTAGACCCCCCAATTTTATTTTGAGTCTAGCAACATTTTATGTCCAAAGTCAAAGCCTAGTCAAAATCAGCAACGACGATTTGAAATTTACAATAGAGTATAAAATTATTTTATACTTGTAAGTCGTTTGCTTCCACTAAATAAAAATAGAAGAAGTGGAAAAATGATCGAGCACCGGAATTATCTTCAACGCTAAAGGTCACGAGTTCAAGCCTCAGATTAATTCTTTTGAAAGAATTTATTAAGGAAGAGGATGACTAGCACAAGTCAAAATTGAAGAAGTCAAAATTGAATGAGTTCTCTCACAAATCAATTTTAAGGAAGAGGTTGACAACTCAATCAGGATGACATCGATCAGGATGACCTCGATCAGGATGACCTCAATCAATTGAAATCAAGATGAGACACGAATCAATTTAGTCAGGATGACATTGAAATCGAGAGGCTGACATTGAAGAGGATGAGGTTGACATTGCAAAATTGAAGAGGATGACATTAAATCGAGAAAAGGAGGACTTCAATCAATTAATCAAGAAGAGGCTGACTTTCCAGAAATAGAAAGAAAATCAAGATGAGGATGACCTCAATTCCAAATCAGGATGAGGACGACTTCCAAATTAGGAAACAGGATGACCTCAATCCAATTTAGGATGAGGATGACTCTCGAATTTGGAAAGAAAATGAATGCACCAGCGAGAAGAAATTCAAAGGAGGTAAATCAAATACTTTATACTTTGAGCTGATTTAACTTACGAAAAAGTCAAAGATTTTTTCGGTGGAAATTATTTATAGCTCAAGCAAGAGTCACGAAGTGTATTATTGAAAAGAAGTGTTTGATTTGTCAAAATCAAAAGTGAACAAGTCAAATGTTCACACTACCAGAAGGTGCAAGAAGTCAAAATTGGAGGCTATAATTTACAAAGCCCATAATTGTCAGATTGATAGAAGACTTTTGAAGGGATAAGGAAGCAAAATTCAAATTCATCTGACAGAGCCTACCAAAGACATTTATTGATGCAGATCAAGCTAGAAGAGCTATCAAATCAAGTGAACGTTCAAGTTTGAATTTTCACAACGGGCATATAACTTTTTCAAGTTATAAAAGGAGACAGACTTGAGGATGAAGACATGAACTTGCGGATCATTTTTATGAGATAAAATACGAAGTACTGCGAAACACAAAAATAGCAAGTTCTTGAGCTACTAACGTGAAAATACAAGTCTGAGAAGAGAGAAGAAAAATATTTTCTTTGTGAAACCCATTTCTACTGTGTGTAGAAAATTGAGTGTAGCTTTGTGCGAGAGACTCGGGAGTGTAGCTTTGTGCGAGACACTCGGGAGGACTAAGTGTAGCTTTGTGCGAGACACTTGGTTGTAGGAGCGTAACTGGGTGCGAGACGCTCGGGAACGTAGCTTTGTGCGAGACGTCTGGGTGCGAGACGCTCGGGAACGTAGCTTTGTGCGAGACGTTCGAGTTGGAGTGTAGCGGGAACGTAGCTTTGTGCGAGACGTTCGAGTTGGAGTGTAGCTTTGTGCAAAACACTCGCGAGACGTTCGAGTTGGAGTGTAGCTTTGTGCAAAACACTCGGAGAAGTGCTTGTGTAGCACTTGGAGTTTCACTATTGTATCTGGGTGATTGAAGCTAGTGGAAACCCTCCTTGGAGTTTAAGGAAGAAGTGGAGTAGGAGAATTACACCATCTCCGAACCACTATAAATCTCTCTGTCTCTTTACTTTACTTGCAGTAGCTTTACTTTTTGCAAACTGACCTGAGCTAACCCATTTACTATTCATTGCATATTTATCCTATCATCTGGGTTTGTGTGAAAACTCTTTTGCATGCAAGATATATTCTTATCCTGACACATCTTTTATCTTGCTACATATTTCACAACCCACTCCATACGTGTAATTCAATTTACACATCTGGGTTTGCATGATCCCACGTATGCATGTGCACCAAACTTCATACACTTATCATTCGATATATTCTAAGTGTTTCTAACGTATTTCATGCAGATTATCTCTTCGTTTTTACGCTGATTATCTTATAGCACTTTATCGTATCGTTATTTCCGCTGTGCAATTCAAGTTGAATTTATTCACTTGAATTATCTCTGTTAAAGTGTTATAATATTTTGAATTGTTTGAAAAGTCTATTCACCCCCCCCCCTCTAAACTTTTCCCACCCTATCGGGACCAACAAGTGGTATCAGAGCGGTTGTCTATTTGAGTCAAATTTTGATTGCTAGACAGATCTCAAAACTTCAAAATGAAGAGAGACTTGGCTCCTAACCTAATATTTTCATTAGAAAAACTTGATGATTGGAAAATTCGTATGCAGGTTCATTTATCCGCTCTACACGATGAAATGTGGGAAGTCATTACTGACGGTCCGATCAAAATTCTAAAAATCAATACCGCTGTAGCACAAACGAGTACAACACCACAGTACATTCCTAAACCCAAAGAGGAATGGGGTCCAGAAGATCGTACGCGAAATAACTTGGACAATATTTCCAAGGATATTTTGTTCAAAGCCATTGATGACGCAACATTCCCAAAGGTTCGAAAATGCAAAACGGCGAAAGATGTTTGGGAAGTTCTTGTCAAGATAGGCGAAGGAGATGAACAAGAGAAGGATAATAAGCTTACAATAGCATTAAAGAAATTTGAAGATTTCAAAATGCTAAGTGGTGAAACGATTGCCGATATGGAAGCAAGATTCATCAAGATCTCGGGAGAAATTGTCGATCTAGGCAAAATGATTGATCAAAAAGAGATATCACTCAAAATCCTACGTGGACTACCTTCTAGTTGGGATATGAAGGTCACGGCTATGAGAGATCATAGAGATCTAAAAACGTTGTCTACCGACAAACTTTTTAGTGATCTAAAAGCCTATGAGTTCGAAATGAAAGCTAGGATGGAAGAAGAACGCGAAGAGAGAAATACCGCACTTGTCGTTGAACAACCATCTACATCAAGGTCAGTAGAAAATAGTGAATTATTATCTGACGAAAATCTTGGGTTGTTTGTTAGGAAATTTAAAAAGTTTATGAAGAAAGGCACTTCCAAGAAATTTCCTCAAGCAAGTACGTCCAGAAGATCAAGAAAAGAAATTCCAGAAGGAAATGCAAATTTATGCTACAACTGTAGAAAGCCTGGACACTTTATGGCAGAATGTCCTTATCCAAAAGTGAGCAAAAATNGCTTTGTGCGAGACGTTCGAGTTGGAGTGTAGCTTTGTGCAAAACACTCGGAGAAGTGCTTGTGTAGCACTTGGAGTTTCACTATTGTATCTGGGTGATTGAAGCTAGTGGAAACCCTCCTTGGAGTTTAAGGAAGAAGTGGAGTAGGAGAATTACACCATCTCCGAACCACTATAAATCTCTCTGTCTCTTTACTTTACTTGCAGTAGCTTTACTTTTTGCAAACTGACCTGAGCTAACCCATTTACTATTCATTGCATATTTATCCTATCATCTGGGTTTGTGTGAAAACTCTTTTGCATGCAAGATATATTCTTATCCTGACACATCTTTTATCTTGCTACATATTTCACAACCCACTCCATACGTGTAATTCAATTTACACATCTGGGTTTGCATGATCCCACGTATGCATGTGCACCAAACTTCATACACTTATCATTCGATATATTCTAAGTGTTTCTAACGTATTTCATGCAGATTATCTCTTCGTTTTTACGCTGATTATCTTATAGCACTTTATCGTATCGTTATTTCCGCTGTGCAATTCAAGTTGAATTTATTCACTTGAATTATCTCTGTTAAAGTGTTATAATATTTTGAATTGTTTGAAAAGTCTATTCACCCCCCCCCCTCTAAACTTTTCCCACCCTATCGGGACCAACAAGTGGTATCAGAGCGGTTGTCTATTTGAGTCAAATTTTGATTGCTAGACAGATCTCAAAACTTCAAAATGAAGAGAGACTTGGCTCCTAACCTAATATTTTCATTAGAAAAACTTGATGATTGGAAAATTCGTATGCAGGTTCATTTATCCGCTCTACACGATGAAATGTGGGAAGTCATTACTGACGGTCCGATCAAAATTCTAAAAATCAATACCGCTGTAGCACAAACGAGTACAACACCACAGTACATTCCTAAACCCAAAGAGGAATGGGGTCCAGAAGATCGTACGCGAAATAACTTGGACAATATTTCCAAGGATATTTTGTTCAAAGCCATTGATGACGCAACATTCCCAAAGGTTCGAAAATGCAAAACGGCGAAAGATGTTTGGGAAGTTCTTGTCAAGATAGGCGAAGGAGATGAACAAGAGAAGGATAATAAGCTTACAATAGCATTAAAGAAATTTGAAGATTTCAAAATGCTAAGTGGTGAAACGATTGCCGATATGGAAGCAAGATTCATCAAGATCTCGGGAGAAATTGTCGATCTAGGCAAAATGATTGATCAAAAAGAGATATCACTCAAAATCCTACGTGGACTACCTTCTAGTTGGGATATGAAGGTCACGGCTATGAGAGATCATAGAGATCTAAAAACGTTGTCTACCGACAAACTTTTTAGTGATCTAAAAGCCTATGAGTTCGAAATGAAAGCTAGGATGGAAGAAGAACGCGAAGAGAGAAATACCGCACTTGTCGTTGAACAACCATCTACATCAAGGTCAGTAGAAAATAGTGAATTATTATCTGACGAAAATCTTGGGTTGTTTGTTAGGAAATTTAAAAAGTTTATGAAGAAAGGCACTTCCAAGAAATTTCCTCAAGCAAGTACGTCCAGAAGATCAAGAAAAGAAATTCCAGAAGGAAATGCAAATTTATGCTACAACTGTAGAAAGCCTGGACACTTTATGGCAGAATGTCCTTATCCAAAAGTGAGCAAAAATCAATTTGACAATGCTCAGGAAGAGATCAAGTCAAAAGAAAGGAAATTCAAAAAGGACAAAAGGAAAGCACTAATCAGTGACCCACTTGAAAGTAGTGAGTCTGATGAGTCATCAAGTGATGAGAGTGACACCTCAAAAGATGACAATGCCTTATTCTACATGGAACTTTCAAGTGAATCATCCAACCAAGACTTTTGCTTGATGGCATACGAAACAGAGGAAAATGAGGTAACATCTAATTTTACAAGTACTTCATTTTCTAGTGAGTCTATCTCTCACTTAATGAGAGATTGTCAAACCTTTATGGACACTTATTCTCAAATCGAAGAGCGCGCAATAATTCTTTGACTCTTGAAAAAGAGGAAATAAATGAAAAATTGCAAAATGCTCTACTTGAAGTGAGAAACTTGAACGCCGAAATTATTCGACTTCAAGAAGAGTGTAAATCAAGAGAAGTTCGAGAACATAACTTACGAGAGGTTATTGCATCATTTACTCATTCGTCTAAAATAATGGACAAAATGGTAAATATGCAAAAATCACCACATGATAAAACCGGTCTCGGTTATGATCCGTCATGTTCTCAAACCTCTCAGATGTTGACCGATTCTACTACTACTTTAAATAATAAAGTGCAAGTGGTAAAATTTGTTAAGAGTCAAGATAGCACAATGAGACAAGGAATTGGGTATCACACAAAAGCCAAAAATAGCACTGTACGGCCGAATGCTCAAAGAAATTATTTTTCGCCAAGTCAGTCTATTAAAAGGCATGGATTTAATTATTCAAAGAGATATACCAATGAGTTAAGTGCAAAAAGACCACATTGGAAAATGGGAAAATTTCCAAACAGTGGAGTTAGGAGATTTTCTCCTACAGAGTCATATTGCGTTGAAAATATTAAACCTTGGAATAGACCAAGATTTAATAGGTTCAAACAATATATTTCCCAAGTGCCATACAGTAGATTAAATTTTCAAAAACTGGCACCGAAAAAGTTTTCAAAAATTAGTTATGATTATAAAGTTAATAATGGTTACAAATCACCTATTCTTGGTTCAGTAAGGACAAGGTGGATTTGGATACCAAAAATGACTAACACCCAAGGACCCAAGTTAAACTGGGTACCTAAAAATGTTTGAATTATTTACAGGAAGTTTGGTACTTCGATAGCGGATGTTCCCGACACATGACGGGGAACAAATCTAGTCTTGTAAATTTCAAAACTATCGAAGGTCCAAAAGTAGTGTTCGGAGGAAACGATCGATACGGCTCAACCAAAGGAACCAGAACAATTGAACGAAATGGTCTGAAAATTGAAGATGTATCTTACGTGGAAGGTCTCAAATTTAACTTGCTTAGTACAAGTCAATTTTGTGACAAAGGATATCTAGTAGAATTCTTCAAAGAAAAATGTCAAGTGAAGAACGAATCTACCGGCGAAGTCGTACTCGAAGGAACAAGAAAGAAAAATATGTATGTTGTAGATTGGAACACAACAAAAGACACAGTATGCTTAATGGCAAACAATTCGAGCATCACAAGTTGGGAATGGCACAAGAAATTGAGTCATTTGAATTTCAAGACAATCAACAAGTTAGCAACGAAAAATCTAGTCAAAGGTCTACCCAACATTTCGTACAAGAAAGATCAAGTTTGTGACGCATGTCAAAAGGGAAAGCAAATAAAGACTTCATTCAAATCCAAGAGTCATGAATCAAGTTCAAGACCTCTTAGTCTACTGCACATGGATTTATTTGGTCCAGTAGACCCAGTAAGTATGAGTGTTAAGAAATATACACTTGTTATTGTTGATGACTTTTCTAGGTACACATGGACAATATTTCTCAACAAAAAGAATGAAGTGGAGAAGAAGCTACCATAATTACTCATGCAACTCCAAAACGAAAAAGAAGCCAAAATAGTCAAAATCCGTACTAACAGAGGTACAGAATTCGTGAATGGCGTGATACAAGCTTATTGCAATTCCCAAGGAATTTTGCATCAATTATCAGCCGCAAGAACGCCGCAACAAAACGGTGTAGCCGAAAGAAGAAATAGAACGCTTAAAGAAGCCGCACGAGTCATGATATCGGCCGCTGACCTACCGAAAAGATTTTGGGCAGAAGCTATCAACACTGCTTGTTATACCCAAAATAGGAGTATAATTCACAAGCTGCACGACAAAACACCATATGAATTATGGAAAGGGAGAAAGCCTAACCTTAGTTATTTTCATTCATTTGGTTGCAAGTGTTATGTTCTTGTCAATGGAAAAACACATTTAAAAACTTTTGATGAGCGTGCAGATGAAGCAATATTTTTGGGATATTCATCAACCAGCAGAGCATTCAGAGTATTGAATAACTCTACGATGGTAGTTGAAGAATCAATTCATGTTGTATTCGATGAATCAACAAAAATTGAGGAAGCAGATGTTTCGAAAAATGTGCAAAATAATTTTAGTGGTACTAATGATGCTTCTGAGAATGAGATTTTGTAGGGCATAAATGAGTTGGAATTAAATAATTCCAAATATGGAGGAACACACGTGACTAGCGCACAAAATGAGACTGGAGTCAACCTACATGAGGATGAGGCCAACCTTAATCAAGAGGATGAGATTAATCAAATTCAAGGGATTGGAGTTAACCTCAATCAGGACGAGGTTGACCAAGGAAGTCAAAATCAGTCAAACGCAAGTCATCCTCCACCCACAACCAACGTGCAAAATGATTTCCAACCAAACCGAAAGTGGCTTAGAAATCATCCACAAGATTTCATCATTGGAAATGCACAAGAAGGAGTGAGAACAAGATCTTCAACAAGAGACACTCTATTTGCATGTTTTCTATCTCAAATTGAACCAAAGGAGATAGATGAAGCGCTAAATGATTCAAGCTGGATTGAAGCCATGCAAGAAGAGTTGAATCAATTCGAAAGAAATGATGTGTGGGAACTTGTTCCAAGACCAAAAGATCACAATGTTATTGGAACTAAATGGGTCTTTAGGAACAAAGCCAACGAAGACGGAATCATTGTTAGGAATAAAGTGAGGCTAGTTGCAAAGGGCTATTCACAAGAAGAAGGAATTGATTTTGATGAAACATTCGCCCCAGTTGCACGACTTGAAGCAATTCGAATTTTTCTAGCCTACGCCGCATACAAGAATTTCACGGTTTATCAAATGGACGTGAAAAGCGCATTCCTTAATGGCTTACTTGAAGAAGAAGTTTACGTTGAACAACCACCCGGTTTCGAGGTAAAAGGTGATGTTGATAAGGTCTATAAACTAAAGAAGGCGTTGTATGGTTTAAAACAAGCTCCCCGAGCTTGGTACGATACACTGTCAACGTTCTTAATTAGTTGTGGTTTTACCAAAGGCCTTGTTGACAAAACCTTATTTAGAATTCAAGAAAATAATCATATTTTATTGGTACAAATTTATGTTGATGATATTATCTTTGGAAGTACTGATAAAACTTTATGTGAGAAATTTTCTAAGCTCATGCAGAACAAATTTGAAATGAGCATGATGGGTGAATTGAACTACTTCCTTGGATTACAAGTCAAGCAGATGAAGGAAGGAATCTTTATCAATCAGGCAAAGTACACAAAAGATCTAATCAAGAAATTTGGATTAGAAGGAAAA
>NC_044925.1:8128022-8134178 GCF_003576645.1 Ipomoea triloba
CCACTGATTTTTTATCTGACGAACAGTTTGCTTTCTTCATAAGAAAATTCAGGAAGTTCATGAAGAAGACACCGGAAAGCAATACAAGTTCACCTTCCTCCTCAAGAAGGAAAAATGAGAAATACACATCCAGAGGAATGGAGGAAGAAGATCAAGGTCTATGCTACAACTGCAGGAGACCGGGGCACTTCAAGGCTGACTGTCCTTACCCTAAGGTAAGCAAGCATCAAGGCCTAGAATGTAGGAACTCCAGGAGAAAGGAGGAACCTAAAGAGAAGCCAGCACAAAGTGGCTTCAAGGGAGATACAAAGAAACATCTGCGCAGAAAGGCGCTTGTTGCTGAGGAACTCGAGAGAACAATCGAGGAGTCCGAGACGTCGAGCTCCAGTGAAAGCAGCAGCAGCTCAGAGGATGAGAGGGGGCTCATCTGCTTATACACCGAGGAAGAAGAGAATCAATGCCTAATGGCCATTGACAATGAGGTAACCTCTACTTCCACATCTCGCTGCTCTACTTCTACCTCTCGTTGTTCTTCCTTCAGAAGCGATGAAGATCCCTTTGAGATGCTTGAAACATTTAAAAGGGATCTCGTAGTCGCTAATAGCACTCATGCCAAAATCAGGGAAGAAAACAGCAAGCTAACTGCTGAAAGAGATATGCTTAAGAACGTCTCGAAAGAGAATCCAGAGCTAACTCTCAAAGTAAGTGAGTTAGAAGCTAAAATAATCCAACTGACTGAAGAGTGCAAAACTCGAGAGAGCACAGAAAATGATCTTAGAAAGGTTATAGCATCATACTCTAATTCCTCCAAAGCTATGGAGAAAATGGTGAATGATCACAGACCTACAAGTGATAGAACCGGTCTAGGGTTCCATCGAGACCATCTCTCGAGAAATAAACAGACCAATGGTTTGGGAACTTCAAGAAATGGAGGATCTCAACCCAAACCAAATAAAGGTCATAAAGGACCAACAGAAAAGACCAGAGTAGCTATTCATAAACCGTCCCTATACACCAGCAATGGAAAGTATAGGAAAGCTACGAAGAATGGCCGGGTAAACAATATCGAGAGATCACCTTGCTATCTCTCGCAAGGCCATTCCAAGTACAAAAAGAGCTACATTCCATATAATGCGCCTCAAGGCAAATATGGAAGGTCTGAGATCCACATAGTTAGGAACTTACGGATGGAGAAAGGCAGACTCTATCCATCTAGTGAGGATTGGTCATCGAATCACAGTGTCTGGAAGAAACCTCACTTTCAGCTATTTCACATGACCAAAAAGCGTATGAAAGGCATGGTGCATAAGCCGGTCGAAAAGTCTCTACCTAAGTTGATTTATGCACCAAAGAGGCCTAAAACTTTTGCTAGCATTCCTTATGATTATCAAACGTACAATGGCTACATTGCGCCTAGGCCTGGAATAATGGGCACAAGGTATAAATGGATGCCTAAACTCACTAACCCACCAGGACCCAAAGTTTGGGTACCTAAACTTGCTTAATTGCCTTGCAGGACACCAGGGACATGTGGTTCATTGACAGTGGATGTTCGAGACACATGACGGGAAATCTAACACTGCTAGAGAACATCCAACCTATCGAAGGTCCCTTGGTGACATTTGGCGACAACGAGAAGAAGGGACGCACAAAAGCTGTTGGTGAAATTCAAAAGAATGAGCTGGTTATTAAGGGAGTATCCTACGTCGAAGGGCTCAAGTTCAATCTCCTTAGTACAAGCCAGTTCTGTGACAAAGGCTACAAGGTTGTCTTCACCAAAAGCAAATGTCAGATTATGAACGAGGAATCTCTCGAAGTCGTCTTGGAAGCAGCAAGGAAAGGAAACATGTACATAGTGGATTGGAGGTCTGCAAAACCATCCCTATGTATGCTAGCAAGGAGCAAGGAAGATTTATGCTGGGATTGGCATAGTAAGCTTAGTCATCTGAACTTCAAGACTATCAACAAGCTTACTAAGAGGAACTTAGTGGAAGGACTGCCCAAAGTGACGTTTCGAAAGGATAAAATTTGTGAGGCATGTCAACGTTGCAAACAGATCAAATCCTCTTTCAAGAGCAAAGCCGAGACATCATCCACTAGACCATTAAGTCTTCTTCACATGGACTTATTTGGCCCAGTGGATCCACCCAGCATAAAGGGAAAGAAGTACACTCTTGTGGTAGTAGATGACTACACAAGATTCACATGGACCGTGTTCTTAACCAAGAAAAGTGAGACAAAAATTGCCCTGCCAAATCTCTTGAAGCAAGTTCAAGTTGAAAAGGATGTCTCGATACTAAAGATCCGGTCAGATCAAGGTGGAGAGTTCGTTAATCAAGTAATCGAGAGCTACTGCAACGAGAACGGGATTCATCATCAACTGTCAGCTGCTCGAACGCCTCAACAAAACGGGGTTGCTGAAAGAAGGAACAGAACTCTCAAAGAAGCCGCAAGGACCATGCTCTCGCAAGCCAACATATCACAAGGATTTTGGGCAGAAGCAATCAACACAGCGTGCTACACCCAAAATCGGTCCTTGATCGTAAAAGGAGTTGGAAAGACTCCATATGAGTTGTGGAATGGAAGAAAACCGAATGTAAGCCACTTCCACACATTCGGGTGCAAATGCTATATCCACAACAATGGGAAGGCTCAACTAAGAACTTTTGAAGAAAAGGCAGATGATGGAGTATTTCTGGGATACTCATCGACAAGCAAAGCATTCAGAGTCTTCAACAAGCGGAGTTTGGTGGTTGAAGAGTCCATACATGTTACCTTTGATGAAAGGGCATCGACAGATCAACCATCAAAGACAACGGAAGCAGCTGAGGAAGATCAGCCAGAGTCTATCGAGAGATCAAACTTACCTCTCGAAGACAAGCAGTCGATAGTTCGAGACGTAGCGGAACTCCAGTCAGAATCAGATGATGAAGAGTCTACCAAGAAGAAAGCTCCTGACTCAGTTGATCAAATCCAGATCATAGATGTTCAACCCACATCTCAACCTTCAACGGAAGTATCAACTGAGGAGCCACAACCCAACCTAAGATGGTTGAGAAGTCACCCTGCTGATCAAGTGATTGGAGATGTACGTGACAGAGTTCGAACCAGATCAGCATACAGAGAAAGCATGTTTGCTTGTTTTCTATCTCAAATAGAGCCTAAGGTGATCGATGAGGCTCTATGTGATCCAGATTGGGTGCAAGCCATGCAAGAGGAACTTCATCAGTTTGAACGGAACGATGTTTGGGAACTAGTTCCGAGACCTCATCATCAGAATGTCATTGGTACAAAGTGGGTTTTCAGAAACAAGATGAATGAGGATGGAGTTATTGTTAGGAACAAGGCCAGACTTGTTGCCAAAGGCTACTGTCAGGAGGAAGGAATAGATTTTGATGAAACCTTCGCTCCAGTGGCACGTCTCGAAGCCATACGCATCTTTCTCGCATATGCCGCCTTCAAAGACTTTAAGGTATATCAAATGGATGTCAAGAGCGCTTTTCTGAACGGACTTCTCGAAGAAGAGGTGTACGTTGAACAACCTCCGGGTTTCTTGAAGGACGTGGGAGCTGACAAAGTATACAAATTAAAGAAGGCACTTTACGGCTTAAAACAAGCTCCGAGAGCTTGGTATGATACCTTATCCTCTTTTCTACTTCAGTGTGGGTTCACCAAAGGCCTAGTGGACAAAACATTGTTTAGAATTAAGGACGGGGATCACATCTTATTGGTGCAAATCTATGTGGACGATATCATTTTTGGTAGCACCAATCCAGACTTGTGCGAGAAGTTCTCCAGTTTGATGAAAGGAAAGTTCGAGATGAGCATGATGGGAGAGCTCAACTACTTCCTTGGACTACAAGTGAGACAGCTTAAGGAAGGTATCTTCATCAACCAGGAGAAATACACCAAGGATCTGCTCAGGAAATACAACATAGAAGGGAAATCCTCAGTCAAAGTACCTATGGGAACCTCTCTACGTATCGATGTCGACAGCGAAGGTCGAGAGGTCGATCAAACCACTTATCGAGGTATCATCGGATCTCTTCTTTATTTAACTGCAAGTAGACCAGACATATCCTTTGCAGTAGGTGTATGTGCTAGATTTCAGGCAAGTCCTAAGGAAAGTCACCTAAATGCATCCAAAAAGATTCTTAGATATCTAAAGGGTACGCAGAGTGTTGGGCTCTGGTATTCGAAAGGTGGATCTTTCGAACTTATGGGTTATTCAGATGCGGACTTTGCCGGTTGTAAGATAGATCGAAAGAGCACATCAGGGACATGTCAGTTTCTAGGTGGAAGACTTGTCTCATGGTTTAGCAAGAAACAACATTCGATAGCTACAAGCACTGCTGAGGCAGAATATGTAGCAGCTGGAAGTTGTTGTGCTCAGATCTTATGGATGAAGCAACAGCTAATGGATTATGGTGTTGAGTGTAAGGAGGTTAAAATTATGTGTGACAATACAAGTGCTATTGCCATCACCCACAACCCAGTGTTACACTCCAGAACAAAGCATATTGATATTAAGTATCACTTCATCCGAGACCACGTTGAGAAAAAGGACATCACTTTGGAATATGTTGCAACGGAGGAGCAACTAGCAGATATTTTCACAAAAGCGTTATGTGAAAATAGATTCTCTCAACTAAGGTTAGAATTGGGAATGATAGAATTGGGTTGAATGGTCAAATCTTATCTTCTTGTATTTAGTGCCATGAACTGTTTCGCATGTGAGGGGCGGTTTCACCAACTTTATGGCAGCTTTGGAGTTACACAAGCATTGAACGGTCATTCATATTGCATCCCGTGACTCAAAAGTGATAACCTTATTGGGCTATAAATAAGAGGGTTTCTTTCAGAAGTTCATATCATCAACTTCCTATGGAGAAAAAGAAAGGAAAAGATGGTGTTCCATTCTTTTATAAAGGAAAGAAACCGGCAGTAAAGTCCAAAGATTTTCAAGGAGAAAACTATCCAGAATCAACGAAGGGTGAACAGATTACGGAGCTTCCTGATAATCCAAGCAAGAATCCTATTCCCATCCAAGGTGAATGGATCCCCAAATACGAGGAGATCCACAACGATGGGATACTGGAATCGGGAGAAGAGTCCTGCACAAGAGGGACTCCTACTGCTGCACATTCTGGAAAAGGGCCTTCCTCAACCAAATGGAGAACCAAGGGAAACGGAGAGGAAGACCAGATGGGACTTTCTGAGGTCTGCAGCAGCCAAAGGGATGATCATACCTAATCCAAAGACATTAAGAGGATTAGCGATGAAGATGGTCACTCCCAACTACAGTAAGCAGCTCCGGAGAGGAGAACAAGAAAAGGGAATAGCCACCCCTAGTTCTGTTATTAGACAAATAGGACTTTAGATGGCTAGTTTCTGCTTTAACGATAGATTCCTATTAGGCTGACCAAGGCCAAACAAAAGTTTCTAAGGAATCTAATAGGATATTGATTCATATGTAATGTATCTGGAAATCACTAAATGAACTTAAGGATATGTTCCAAGTGATATCTTTTAAGTGAATCAAACTTGTCTCTCTCGCAATCTGTGTTCGAAAGGTAGTTCGAGAGGTCACCCGATCAGTTTGTCTATATACGTTATGTCTCGAAAGGGGGAAAATAAAGAGAAAAAGAAGGGGGATACAACGGGCNACTTCCTTGGATTACAAGTGAGACAGCTTAAGGAAGGTATCTTCATCAATCAGGAGAAATACACCAAGGATCTGCTCAGAAAATACAATATAGAAGGGAAATCCTCAGTCAAAGTACCCATGGGAACCTCTCTACGTATCGATGTCAACAGTGAAGGTCGAGAGGTCGATCAGATAACTTATCGAGGTATCATCGGATCTCTTCTCTATTTAACTGCTAGTAGACCAGATATATCCTTTGCAGTAGGTGTATGTGCTAGGTTTCAGGCAAGTCCTAAGGAAAGCCACTTAAATGCATCTAAAAAGATTCTTAGATATCTCAAAGGTACGCAAAGTGTTGGACTTTGGTATTCGAGAGGTGGATCTTTCGAACTTATGGGTTATTCAGATGCGGACTTTGCCGGCTGTAAGATAGATCGAAAAAGCACATCAGGGACATGTCAGTTTCTAGGTGGAAGACTTGTCTCATGGTTTAGCAAGAAACAGCATTC
>NC_044925.1:8137355-8155474 GCF_003576645.1 Ipomoea triloba
AAGAGGTTCAAGTTACAAGATCACCACTCCATGAAATATGCTGAAAATATGCAAGACCCATGATCAGCATGGGAGACAAATTTCAAACGGAATAATTTTCCCTCCAACGGAATTATTCCTCTACTCTCATATATAAGGACGTAAAGACACAGAAGAAAAAAGAAAAAGAGAAGGGAAGTGAAGAGAAGGGGTTCGAAATTCTTAAGAAGTGTATGTCTAAAACGTTCAAAGTGCAAAGTGGTTAACTTGGAATATCATCCTGATATTCAAAATAGCGAGAAAACACATCTTAGTGTTTCAAGAGAGTTACAAAGCTTAAACTGTTATACATCCAGAAGGTGACCGAAGCTGCTCTACATTGAAGTTGATTCAACGATAGCTTGTGGTCAGATTGGAGTCTGTTACATTCAACTGTGACAACCAAAAACACCTTGCTTTGGATTAAGCAAGAGAGGTGGAGTAACCTGGCAGCTGTCCGAGTGAAAGAAACCTGAGGCTTGACGCGGGCTTGGTGATCAAAGGTCAAGTGCTCGAGAGGTGGAGTAGCTGGAAGCGGGGAGAAAGACCTTGGAGAGGCGGAGTAACCTGGGAGCTGTCTTGTGAAGATCCTGAGGCTTGACGCGGGCTTGGTGATCAAAGGTCAAGTGCTCGAGAGGTGGAGTAGCTGGAAGCGGGGAGAAAGACCTTGGAGAGGCGGAGTAACCTGGGAGCTGTCTTGTGAAGATCCTGAGGCTTGACGCGGGCTTGGTGATCAAAGGTCAAGTGCTCGAGAGGTGGAGTAGCTGGAAGCGGGGAGAAAGACCTTGGAGAGGCGGAGTAACCTGGGAGCTGTCTTGTGAAGATCCTGAGGCTTGACGCGGGCTTGGTGATCAAAGGTCAAGTGCTCGAGAGGTGGAGTAGCTGGAAGCGGGGAGAAAGACCTTGGAGAGGCGGAGTAACCTGGGAGCTGTCTTGTGAAGATCCTGAGGCTTGACGCGGGCTTGGTGATCAAAGGTCAAGTGCTCGAGAGGTGGAGTAGCTGGAAGCGGGGAGAAAGACCTTGGAGAGGCGGAGTAACCTGGGAGCTGTCTTGTGAAGATCCTGAGGCTTGACGCGGGCTTGGTGATCAAAGGTCAAGTGCTCGAGAGGTGGAGTAGCTGGAAGCGGGGAGAAAGACCTTGGAGAGGCGGAGTAACCTGGGAGCTGTCTTGTGAAGATCCTGAGGCTTGACGCGGGCTTGGTGATCAAAGGTCAAGTGCTCGAGAGGTGGAGTAGCTGGAAGCGGGGAGAAAGACCTTGGAGAGGCGGAGTAACCTGGGAGCTGTCTTGTGAAGATCCTGAGGCTTGACGCGGGCTTGGTGATCAAAGGTCAAGTGCTCGAGAGGTGGAGTAGCTGGAAGCGGGGAGAAAGACCTTGGAGAGGCGGAGTAACCTGGGAGCTGTCTTGTGAAGATCCTGAGGCTTGACGCGGGCTTGGTGATCAAAGGTCAAGTGCTCGAGAGGTGGAGTAGCTGGAAGCGGGGAGAAAGACCTTGGAGAGGCGGAGTAACCTGGGAGCTGTCTTGTGAAGATCCTGAGGCTTGACGCGGGCTTGGTGATCAAAGGTCAAGTGCTCGAGAGGTGGAGTAGCTGGAAGCGGGGAGAAAGACCTTGGAGAGGCGGAGTAACCTGGGAGCTGTCTTGTGAAGATCCTGAGGCTTGACGCGGGCTTGGTGATCAAAGGTCAAGTGCTCGAGAGGTGGAGTAGCTGGAAGCGGGGAGAAAGACCTTGGAGAGGCGGAGTAACCTGGGAGCTGTCTTGTGAAGATCCTGAGGCTTGACGCGGGCTTGGTGATCAAAGGTCAAGTGCTCGAGAGGTGGAGTAGCTGGAAGCGGGGAGAAAGACCTTGGAGAGGCGGAGTAACCTGGGAGCTGTCTTGTGAAGATCCTGAGGCTTGACGCGGGCTTGGTGATCAAAGGTCAAGTGCTCGAGAGGTGGAGTAGCTGGAAGCGGGGAGAAAGACCTTGGAGAGGCGGAGTAACCTGGGAGCTGTCTTGTGAAGATCCTGAGGCTTGACGCGGGCTTGGTGATCAAAGGTCAAGTGCTCGAGAGGTGGAGTAGCTGGAAGCGGGGAGAAAGACCTTGGAGAGGCGGAGTAACCTGGGAGCTGTCTTGTGAAGATCCTGAGGCTTGACGCGGGCTTGGTGATCAAAGGTCAAGTGCTCGAGAGGTGGAGTAGCTGGAAGCGGGGAGAAAGACCTTGGAGAGGCGGAGTAACCTGGGAGCTGTCTTGTGAAGATCCTGAGGCTTGACGCGGGCTTGGTGATCAAAGGTCAAGTGCTCGAGAGGTGGAGTAGCTGGAAGCGGGGAGAAAGACCTTGGAGAGGCGGAGTAACCTGGGAGCTGTCTTGTGAAGATCCTGAGGCTTGACGCGGGCTTGGTGATCAAAGGTCAAGTGCTCGAGAGGTGGAGTAACAAGAAGCGGGGCGAAAAACCTGAGGCTTGAGGCGGGCTTCGTGATCAAAGCTCAAGCGCTCGATATTGTACTAAATAAGGGAAGTTTTTAGTGCAATCCTTCCAGGGAGTTTCTGGAAGAAGAGTGGACGTAGGCGGGTTGGCCGAACCACTTAAAAATCTCTCTTGCATTTACTTACTGTTTTTATCTCTCGCTAACCTCTCGATTGCACTGCATATAAACTCACTTCTCGAACTAACTCAAACTCGTGCTAACTAAAAGGGGATAACATTTCCGCTGCGCATAAAACTTTGTCTTCACCTCGTGAGGTATCGAACCTAAACATCCTAAGTTCAATACACACGAGAGGTTGAAAAGATTTGCAAAATCTTATACAAGTCTATTCCCCCCCCCCCCCTCTAGACTTGTACCCCATCCCCTTGGGACCAACAGCCGAGACAACTTTGAGGCAGAATTGGACAGAATTGAAGAAATTGATGTTGTTGACCGAATAGAGGTTGATGTTGTGCAGGACAACATTGTGATTGAAACTGAGCAGGTTGACCATCAAATTGAGGGGGAAAATCCACAAAATACTGAAATTAATGTTGACCCCGCTCAAATTGATGTTAGCCGAGATGAGGTTGAGATTGATCAACATGTTGAGGTTGATCAAAGGCAAAATATTGAGGTTGAGATTGAGGATGTCAATGTCAATGATGATGATGATGAAGTGGAAATTTTAGGAGATGACCGAATGGATGTTGGACAGTCAAGTGAGCACATTTCTACACCAAATCCATTGCCTATTGACATTGAAGGAAAAATGAGGCAAAATAGGGAGATTTCGAATTTAGAAAAGGGAAATTCGAATGAGGAATTGGTCAAAGCTTTGAAAGAATTCAAGGAGGCAGTGAACAATACAGATTTTACTATGTTCACTAATTTTAGGAATTTATTTGACCAACTTACAAGCATGGAGCGCAAGGTTGACAAGGTGAATCCACATGTGAAAGGTGAGCTAAATGGATTTATTGCCAAAATGTTATTATCTCTTGAGAATGAAAGGAAAGCGGTTGGAGAAATTATCAACGCACAACGGGAGGAAACCGCTAGAATTGACAAGAGAAATAATGGCAAATTCAACCATTTGATGGCACAAGTTGAAGGATTAAAAGGCACCTTGAAGGAAACAAAATTGGCTCATGAAAAGGAAGTTGATCACTTACATGAGGGAATAAAAATCCTACACGATTCAATGCTCAAATTAACCGCAATCATGGAGAAAATGCAAAGCCAACAAGCGTGTGATTCTTCGTTGATAAAGGAGGTCCGAGCTCAACAAAAGGGTGACATGGTTATGTTCACCAAGATTTTTGAGGCTACCAAAAAGGGGGAAAGTAGGAGACCCTCACATTTTGACACTACATATGGTGGCAGTTCGGGTACTCAGGGGGAAGAGGAACTTGTACCCTCTTTTCGTTTTTGTCTTGATTCTACAGGTACACCCATTTGCATAGAAGAAGACAAAGTCGTTGGGATGCTCAAGTATCTTGTACCGAAAGGAACAAAACTCACGAAAGGACGAAGCTTAAAGGAGTGTGCATCTTGGTACACTAGAGGAGTATTTCCCACCGGAGATCCACGTGAAGTTATCAAGTGTTACCTTAACGGCACGGTCAAGGAGAAATTCTACCATGAGGATTGCAAAGGTAACTTTGAGAAACTTAGAGCAAGAATTAAGGATATGCTTTGTTTGTAAAATTTATTGCTCTACTACTTTCGTACATTTTGCTATATATGTACGTGACTAAGGCTATATCTATGATGATGATATATGTTGCTTATTTTTATGTTTTTATGTTGTTAATTGCTTAATTATTTTAGACACACGGTTACTAATTGTAAAATGCAATTTGAGGGAAAAGAAAAATTAAAAGATATATTGCAAGCTAAAATCGAATCCCAAATTGCAACTTTTCATACGTGTCTAAAAATAAAAGGCAAGTAGGTCCAATTTATTGTACACTCATCAAATTGGCTAGTCAAAATAAAATGAGAAAAACGAAAAATCAATTTTTGATTGGACTAAGCCAAAATGTTCGGGTATAGGTTTTGGTATCATCAAAAAGGGGAAATTGTTAGGAATATAGTGTAATTGTTTTGATGAACCAAATATGTATTTTTAGACACCCCAATTTTATTTTGAGTCTAGCAACATTTTATGTCCAAAGTCAAAGCCTAGTCAAAATCAGCAACGACGGTTTGAAATTTACAATAGAGTATAAAATTATTTTATACTTGTAAGTCGTTTGCTTCCACTAAATAAAAATAGAAGAAGTGGAAAAATGATCGAGCACCGGAATTATCTTCGACGCTAAAGGTCACGAGTTCAAGCCTCGGATTAATTCTTTTGAAAGAATTTATTAAGGAAGAGGATGACTAGCACAAGTCAAAATTGAAGAAGTTAAAATTGAATGAGTTCTCTCACAAATCAATTTTAAGGAAGAGGTTGACAGCTCAATCAGGATGACCTCGATCAGGATGACCTCAATCAATTGAAATCAAGATGAGACTCGAATCAATTTAGTCAGGATGACATTGAAATCGAGAGGCTGACATTGAAGAGGATGAGGTTGACATTGCAAAATTGAAGAGGATGACATTAAATCGAGAAAAGGAGGACTTCAATCAATTAATCAAGAAGAGGCTGACTTTCCAGAAATAGAAAGAAAATCAAGATGAGGATGACCTCAATTCCAAATCAGGATGAGGACGACTTCCAAATTAGGAAACAGGATGACCTCAATCCAATTTAGGATGAGGATGACTTCCGAATCTGGGAAGAAAATGAATGCACCAGCGAGAAGAAATTCAAAGGAGGTAAATCAAATACTTTATACTTGGAGCTGATTTAACTTACGAAAAAGTCAAGGATTTTTTCGGTGGAAATTATTTATAGCTCAAGCAAGAGTCACGAAGTGAATTATTGAAAAGAAGTGTTTGATTTGTCAAAATCAAAAGTGAACAAGTCAAATGTTCACACTACCAGAAGGTGCAAGAAGTCAAAATTGGAGGCTATAATTTACAAAGCCCATAATTGTCAGATTGATAGAAGACTTTTGAAGGGATAAGGAAGCAAAATTCAAATTCATCTGACAGAGCCTACCAAAGACATTTATTGATGCAGATCAAGCTAGAAGAGCTATCAAATCAAGTGAACGTTCAAGTTTGAATTTTCACAACGGGCATATAACTTTTTCAAGTTATAAAAGGAGACAGACTTGAGGATGAAGACATGAACTTGCGGATCATTTTTATGAGATAAAATACGAAGTACTGCGAAACACAAAAATAACAAGTTCTTGAGCTACTAACGTGAAAATACAAGTCTGAGAAGAGAGAAGAAAAATATTTTCTTTGTGAAACCCATTTCTACTGTGTGTAGAAAATTGAGTGTAGCTTTGTGCGAGACACTCGGGAGGACTAAGTGTAGCTTTGTGCGAGACACTCGGGAGGACTAAGTGTAGCTTTGTGCGATACACTGGGTTGTAGGAGCGTAGCTGGGTGCGAGACGAGCGGGAACGTAGCTTTGTGCGAGACGTTCGAGTTGGAGTGTAGCTTTGTGCAAAACACTCGGAGAAGTGCTTGTGTAGCACTTGGAGTTTCACTATTGTATCTGGGTGATTGAAGATAGTGGAAACCTTCCTTGGAGTTTAAGGAAGAAGTGGAGTAGGAGAATTACACCATCTCCGAACCACTATAAATCTCTATGTCTCTTTACTTTACTTGCAGTAGCTTTACTTTTTGCAAACTGATCTGAGCTAACCCATTTACTATTCATTGCATATTTATCCTATCATCTGGGTTTGTGTGAAAACTCTTTTGCATGCAAGATATATTCTTATCCTGACACATCTTTTATCTTGCTACATATTTCACAACCCACTCCATACGTGTAATTCAATTTACACATCTGGGTTTGCATGATCCCACGTATGCATGTGCACCAAACTTCATACACTTATCATTCGATATATTCTAAGTGTTTCTAACGTATTTCATGCAGATTATCTCTTCGTTTTTACGCTGATTATCTTATAGCACTTTACCGTATCGTTATTTCCGCTGTGCAATTCAAGTTGACTTTATTCACTTGAATTATCTTTGTTAAAGTGTTATAATATTTTGAATTGTTTGAAAAGTCTATTCACCCCCCCTCCTCTAGACTTTTCCCACCCTATCGGGACCAACAATGTTTTTCAATATTTCCACAATATCTTCGCGGATATCACCTGAGTTATTATCTCGTCTGCATAAGAAAAAAACGGGACTAAATAAATAATATTTGAAAAATCTTTATGGATAACGAATAAAAGTTAAAATGAATTTCTCAAGAAAACATACCTGACAGAATTGATGCAATTGTTAACCTCATTATTTGTGTCGTAAATATATAGTTGCGCAAATTTTGGGGTAGACCCTCCTCTTGGAACTAAACTTCCAATGCAGTGATAATTTTGACCACTAATTCTAAATACCGGAGGTGCGTTACCAGTGTTGATTGACCTATCCACTCTACCACCTACAGATGTGAAGCAAAACATGTTGTTATACCTTCGAATATTATTGAGGAAGTGTGTGCTCTGTTCAGTATGACTAAAGTATAAGTTCTGTAGCACAGGAGGAGGATTCTTCATGCGAGGTAATTGTATCTTGCCCTCGTAACAACACTTTGTGTATTTCGGCAATCCGCGTGTAACATTTTGATTTGAGCGCTCTTGGCGCCAAAATAATTACACAAATGAGAAGCATCTCCAAGGTCGAAATACGAATCTAGTAACGTAAATAATTTACAATTAACATATATTATTTTTGTTGGGTAAAAAATGAACAGAAGGAAGTTTTATAATTTAAAATAAATAATTACCATATGCATTATTGTGATATGCAACTTGTTTGTAATCCGAGTTTAAATTCCTGACATCTATTCTTGATGACACCTTACTGGAATTTCTCACAGTTGACAACAAAGCGCGATTACAATGAGGATCCAATGCTCTTTCCACTTTTAGAAAACATAATGAATTGTTAATCTAGTGTTAATTAATGGAAAAAGTTGTTAACACAGGCTACGAATACTCAAAAGAAAAAAAATTATTCAACAATGAAGTTTAAATTACCATTTGATACATCAGCTAATGGTTGGCGTGATGAAGATGTTGAAGTTGACATATTTGAAATGTTAAATGAACATTGAGTGAACGGTGAAGATATGTCACGCATATTAATTGCAAAATTTTATAATGAAATATATATAACATGAAAGTGACAATATATATTTTACTTTTATTTAAACATATATAACAAAACATTTAGCATAGTCAACAGATGAAGAAATAGGTAGTCAATTAATATATGAAAGTGTTACCATCTGTGATGACAGATAAAGGCGTGACATGTAGAATTTCAACGTTCAATGCATATGAATTTGGGTTGCTTGCAACTGTAATATTTAAAAAAAAATAGAAACAAATAAACACTAAAATAATGTTAACACGTAAAATTTAAACAATGATTGAATGAGTAAATACATTAAAAGAAACTAACAAATTACTTTAGTCATAATGAGATATATAATAAATTGAATATAATATATACCATTTGTGGTTGCACTTAATAGTGAGATTAAGATTTCCAGTTCGTATTCTATTTTTATAGATAGATGTGACCCAAAATTATTTTGAGAGTATTTTATTAATATCATTTTAAAGATATTATAGTTTCCTAATTCATATTATCTTATGAATATTATATTGAGTAATATTTTTCCCAATCTGAGTAATCTTAATATATAACATATGTAGTATGTATGTATGTCCATCATATATTTATAATTAAATTCCTAATCCTAATTATATTTTCCCTCTACATATATATTCTCTTATCTGAGATAATCCTAATTCCATATATTTTACTCTCTGTGTCGCCATTCCCATCTCTCCCAAACAAATAAAACCTTAATTTTCTCCCTATTCATCATCAATCTCCTATTCATCATCAATTAGTCTCAGACTAGCAGACAGGAATCAACAAGAATTTCTAGTGGGTGCAGTAGAGTTTTGGCTCTAGTGTAAGTATCACCAAATTATTACTTTTTTCTTAATAAAAGTATTATACTTTTCCCCTACGTGTTTATTTTGAACTGTGTATAGATATATTCTGTGTGGTATATAGATTATGGTGATTTTATGGTATTTAGAAGGAAGGATTAAATTCATTATAGCAACTGCTTGAGAAAATTCTGACTAGCGCAGTTGGGAAACAAAATTCGTGAAAAATACTTTTTGAACTCCGATTGACTTCAAATTTTATTTAGAGATCCTAGACTTATTATATTTGATGTATATAAAATTATTTTGTTGGAGATATGCTTCATTATTTCTAGAAAAATTTCGTAAAGTTGTGGCAGTGTGTTGTTGGTTAAATTTCTGTGCAGCGCAGTGTTGGAAAAAATTTCGAAACAAATACTTCTAGAACTTGGATTGACCTGAAATTTTTTTGTATAATCTAGACTTGCTGTACTTATTATCTGGAAAATTTTGTGTTAAAATATGGTACTGATTTTCCTCAGAAAATTCTACAATCCATGGAATAATTTCTGAAATTTCTGTCAGTTTCTGTTTCTTGTGTCTTGTTGATTATTTGAGCCATGGAGAAGTTGTTTACTTGAGAATATATGCATATGTGTTGGTTACAGAGGTTGGAATGTTATTTTAATGAGAGACATATGAATATTTTGAGAAAATGCATACATTTGTATATGAAATTCAAGTGAATGTTATTAGTAGTCTATGTTGTAGTTGGCTACAAAGCTTGTGATTGAATTTTGAAAATCTACCATCTTGGAGTGGTATATGAGAAAGATTGATATTATTATCTATATAAAGATGTAGGATAAAATGTATTGTTGGGTTGCGATACCCTTAATGAATTTTGAGGTTTGTGTAGTATCCTATTATGAGATTCTGGATACTTGGGTTAAAACCAAGTTTGTTGTGGTGTAATACCCGAGATTTTATGCTCCCAATTTCGTTCATTTGAATCCTATCCAGATTCTTTCTCGATATTCATTTAGTTTCTAAGCCATATTCATTGGACTCTACTTCTATATTCATTGAATCGTGAACCCTATTCATTTGGATTAAATAGTATAATACTATTTAATATATTTTATTATGATATGCTACATTTTAAATTATATGGTACATATAGTAATTTTATTTTAATTATTTTATATGTTATTTTTTATATATGGTATGATATATATATATATAGTGTATGTATATAAATATTTTGTTATATATATATTTGGTACATCATATATATAACTATGCGTATGAATATTTTTGGATCTCATATCTAATTATTTTAATAAATATAATAGTAGTATGTATATATTATATTATGTGACCGTGTATATATGTATGTATTATATTCTGGACATATTATTATATAATAATTATATTTATATAGGGTAATCATCATATTGATTTGTCAAATACTAATTGGGTTACAAATACTAATTGGAGGTATAATTCTAATTTTATGACCAATTTATTTTATTTCCATATTCCTATCCAAATTTGGTGATGATTTAATCATATTCTTCCTTGATTTTTTTTCTCCCTTAGCCGATTGTTTCATCAGTAAAAGAAGTATTTTCTTTTGCTTTCCTTTTCCTACCATTCGTTGTTTAAAAAAAAAAAAAAAAAACTTCTTCTTTCTTCCTCTTGTTGATTCCTCAAGTGTGGGTGCAAAAATCTTGGCAGAGTAGTAGAGCAAGTGTGAAGCTAGCTTGGAAAAAAAGGGATCCTAGAAACATCTCCAAGTAAGTGGATTTTTACTCTCCTTGCTTGCCTTTATTTTTAGGTATTGTTCTACTTGGTGGATGAGATTTTATGTATGATCATGTGTTGTTCCTATGAGGAAATTGTTAATTTGTTTGATTACCCAAGTAGTTCATATTTCAAGTGACCTTGGATCTCCTTACTTAGCCGTCGCGCTAACTGCACTTCATTGTGTACCTTATCAGATGAAGTCTAGCGTGGGTATGCTCAGGTAGCCGATGAGCTCTGAATAGGATGGAGGTTGAGGTTGAGATCCTAGAATAGCCACCTTGGAAGAATTATGTCCACTTGTATTAAGTTGGACTTTGGATGTATTTTGATGTTGTAAGTTTAGCCTGTGCGTTTGGGTATAGGAGAGATACCTAAGCGTGGCGGTAACACCCAGTTTTCTGCTTTTTGAATTATTAGCTTCCGCTGTGATGTATACTATTAGGGATTTCGTAATAAATCCTAGATGTGAAAAATTGGGGTGTTACATGGGTAAGGACTCTGTAAGAAATTTTTGGGAAGTAATGCTTAGAAACTAAGCTTTAAACACCGCGGTGAGGTTGTGAGCTTATTTGAATAATATATGTGTTTATTTGCTATATATGTGGCATGTTACACCCGTGGGTGTGTAAATCTCCTGGTACGTGACCAATTATTTGAATTTCTTGATTTAAAGCATACATAATTTATGAGTATAGCTGCTTATATGAAGATAGAGTGGGAAACACTCTTTTAAAATAAGAACCTTGCATGTAGTTAGTTGCAATGCCTCCAAGGAGAAACCAAGCTGTCCGTGAGGAGGATGTCCCGACTAGCGCTGAATTAGCTCGGACACTGAGACAGTTAGCTCAGTTAACCCAGGTGATGGGGGATCGTATGCTTCAAGAACCTCAGGGGAACGCAAATGGAGTCGACATGGCTAAGCTGGTGGCTGAGCGAAACCCACCCACTTTTTTAGGGCAAGAGGACCCTTTGATCCTCGAAGAATAGATGCGGGTGTTCGACAAGATGTTCGATGCTCTCAACTGCCCAGCCGAACGGCGTGTAGATATAGTCGTTTTCTATCTGCAGCAGCGAGCTGATATTTGGTGGGCTGCAGCTGGACCGAACTTGCGTCAATCACCAGCCTTCGGTTGGGAAGCCTTTAAGGAGGCTCTGAGGGAGAAGTTTTACCCTGAGCACGTCAGGACAGCCAAGTATGATGAGTTCCTTCACCTGCGTCAGGGAAATAGGATAGTTCAGGAGTACTACACAGAGTTCATCGACCTAGCAAGGTTTGCACCTACCCTGGCTCTTGATGAGCTTGGCAAGGCAAACAAGTTCATCAGAGGACTAAACTTTGATACTCAGAAGGGGCTTAGTATGTTCAGATGTCAAACTCTGGACGAGGCTTATAGCAGGGCTGCCAGCCATTGCCAGGTTCAGCAGCGGCAGTGGGAAGTCAATCGAAGGGGCAAGAAAAGAAGCGGGGAAGATCATTCGCAGGGTGAAAAAAGGCCCAAATATTCTAATCCAAATCAGAACCAGAACTATCAAGGAAAGGGTGGGCCAAGGAATTATAATGGCCACCAGAATCAGAGGAATCTCAAGGTGGAAAGGCATTACAACTGTAAGAGATGCAACAAGGATCATCTGGGTGTTGACTGTTAAGGAAATGTAGTCAAGTGCTTCAATTGCAACAAGATGGGGCACCGAGCATTCGAGTGTTACACCAAGAAGGACGGGAATGTTTCCGGACAAAATCAGAACAGGAATGGAGGTGGCAATGGAAAGAACCCCGGCAGAGGAAGTCAATACAATAATCAGAATGGCAACAGAAACGGTGGAAACAACAAGGCTCAGAACATAATGGAGGAAATGGTGGGCAGGGACGCATCTACGTCATGAACAAGGTCCAGGTGGAGGCTAGTGACGTGGTAACAGGTACCTTTTTAGTACACTCTGTGCCTGCCTTAATTTTATTTGATTCCAGAGCTACAAACTCTTTTGTATCAACTGCTTTCATAAAGAAATTAAGATTGGCACCAACCTCAGAAATGAAAATAGCAGTCAAGACCCCTACAGGTAGTGTAGTGGCTTGTAAGTACGTTCATAAGGACGTACCCATCGACATCAATGGAGTGAACTTTCCAGGGAACTTGATCGAGTTCGAGTTGAAGGACCTCGATGTAGTACTAGGAATGGATTGGTTGTGTCTTCACAAAGCCAAGATCATTTGTGATAAGCAACAAGTGACCTTGAGGAGTGCTGAGGGTAAGCGTGTGACCTATCGAGGGTTCACCGTCAAGTCGGGAATCAAGTTGGTTTCTATGATGAAGGTGAAGAAGTATGTGATGAACGATCATGCAGCTTATTTGTGTATGGTTAGAGACCTCGACTCTATGGAGGAAGCCCTTGAACAAATAGCGGTGGTAAGAGATTTCCCCGATGTTTTTCCAGAAGAGATACCAGGCATGCCGCCAGAAAGAGAGTTGGAATTTGCCATTGATTTAGTACTAGGAATTGCACCATTCTCAAAGACACCTTACAGGATGGCACCGAAGGAAATGCAGGAGTTGAAAGAGCAGTTGCAAGAATTGCTAGATAAAGGTTACATTCGGCCAAGTGTTTCACCGTGGGGCACTCCAGTGCTATTCGTAAAGAAGAAAGATGGTGGTTTAAGACTCTGCATTGACTACCGGGAGCTTAATCAGGTGACTGTGAAGAATAGGTACCCACTACCTAGGATTGATGACCTTTTTAATCAATTAAAGGGAGCTGGGACGTTCTTGAAGATCAATTTAAGGTCTGGCTATCACCAATTGAAAGTGGCTGAGAAGGATATACCCAAGACTGCTTTCAGGACGAGATATGGACACTACGAGTTCACGGTGATGCCGTTTGGACTGACTAATGCACCGACGGTATTCATGGACCTCATGAACTGTGTCTTCCGCCCATATCTAGATCAGTTCGTGGTTGTCTTTATTGATGACATCCTAATGTACTCAAGGACCCCCGAGGAACATGAAGAACATCTAAGAGTGGTTTTGCAAACCTTGAGGGAGAATAAGTTCTACGCCAAACTATCAAAGTGTGAATTCTGGCAAGACAAGATCGCTTTCCTTGGGCATGTAATCACTAAGGAAGGAGTCGCCGTTGACCCTTCAAAGATCCAAGCAGTGATGGATTGGCGAGCACCAACTTCAGTGACCGAAGTTAGGAGTTTTTTGGGATTAGCCGGCTACTATAGAAGGTTTGTGAAGGACTTCTCTAAGATTGCAAGGCCGGTGACAAACCTGATGAAGAAAACGACCAAGTTTGTGTGGGATGCAAGTTGTGAAGAAGCTTTCCAGGAACTGAAGAAAAGACTGACAACTACCCCGGTATTGACTCTGCCGTCTGGCACGGAAGGGTTCGAGATCTACAGTGATGCTTCAAAGAAAGGATTGGGTTGTGTTCTGATGTAGAATGGGAAGGTAGTTGCCTACGCATCAAGACAGTTGAGGACCCATGAAGTGAATTACCCCACTCACGATTTAGAGTTGGCTACTGTAGTCTTCGCATTGAAGATCTGGCGCCATTATCTATACGGCGTGCAGTGTAAGATATTCACCGATCATAAGAGCTTGAAATATATTTTCACCCAGAAAGAATTGAATATGAGGCAGCGGAGGTGGTTGGAGCTAATCAAGGATTATGACCTGGTCATTCAATACCATGAGGGAAAAGCAAATGTAGTTGCTGACGCGCTAAACAGAAAATCGGAGCACTCTATGAATGCAACATGGGTACTTCCCGAGGAGTTGTGTGAAGATTTCAGGAGACTCAATCTCGAAGTCAAGACCGAAGGTGAAGTTGAGGCAGAAATTAACCTTTACAACATGAGTATTATGCCATCAATCTTTGAAGAAATTAAGCGGAATCAGTCATGTGATGGTGGGCTCGAAAAGGTTAAGGCTGGGATGATCGACAATAGGAATGACTCTTTTGAGCTATGTCAAGATGGGAGTATTCGATTTGATGGGCGATGGTGTATACCTGCAGCCTGCCAAGAAGTAAAAAGAAGAATTATGGAAGAAGGACACAATACTCCCTACTCAGTACACCCTGGGAGTGACAAGCTATATAAGGATTTGAAGAAGCATTTTTGGTGGCCTAGAATGAAAAAAGAGGTAGCTGAATTTGTGGCCCGTTGTCTGAACTGTCAGAAAGTTAAAGCTGAAAGAAGCAAGCCTAAAGGATTAGTACAACCGTTGGAGATTCCACAGTGGAAATGGGATTCAATCTCTATGGATTTCGTTGGAGGTTTGCCCATGACAAAAGCAGGGAAGAATAAAATTTGGGTTGTCGTGGATAGACTTACCAAGACTGCCCGATTCATAGCGATGAATGAGACTTGGAGCATGGAGCAGTTAGCCAAGGCTTATGTCAAGCAGATAGTTAAGTACCATGGGGTACCCAAAGATATCATATCCGATAGAGATTCAAGGTTCCTGTCACAATTTTGGAAAGCCCTGCAGAAGGCGATGGGTACAAAGTTGAAGTTAAGCACAGCATTTCATCCAACCACAGACAGACAAACCGAAAGGACTATTCAAACCTTAGAAGACATGTTGAGGGCTTGTACAATGGATTTAAAAGGGTCATGGAATGAACACCTCGATCTTATTGAATTCTCATACAACAATAGTTATCACGCTAGCATCCAAATGGCTCCTTATGAAGCCTTGTATGGTCAAAAGTGTAGAAGCCCGCTATGCTGGGGAGATATGGTTGATGTAGTGGTGTTAGGACCCCAGTACCTGCAAGAAACAATTGAAAAGGTCAAACTGATCCAAGCAAGAATGAAGGCTGCTCAAGACCGTCAAAAGTCGTATGCAGACTTAGGCCGAAAGCCATCAGAATTTCAAGTGGGCGAAAAAGTTCTTTTAAGAGTATCGCCTACAAGAGGAGTCATGTGGTTTGGGAAAAAGGGTAAGCTAAGTCCAAGATTCATTGGACCATATGAGATATTGGATAAAGTTGGACAAGTGGCTTACCGGTTAGCCATGCCTATGGAGTTGGACAAGGTAAGGAATTGTTGTTTTGGGTTAGAAATCTTAAGAGAAAGATTTAGCCTAACTTGTGGACTGACAGGTACATGATGTCTTCCACATCTCTCAGTTAAAGAAATATGTTCACGATGCCTCACACGTGATAAGGCCAGAGGTAAAAGAAATCTTTGTTAAATCTTGAATATAGAATATTATGAAAATAGGATGCTAAGAAATCCATTTAATTATAAGGTGGTGGAGATGGACGAAACTCTCTCGTATGAGGAGACTCCAGTAAAGATATTGGATTTCAAAACCTGTGATACCCGAAGGAAATCCATAAAGCTTGTAAAAGTGCTATGGTCATACCACTCAGTTGAGGAAGCTACGTGGGAAGTAGAAGATAATATGACGAGTCGGTATCCGACTTTATTTGAATCAGGTAATAGTCAAGTTACGGGGACGTAACTTCTCTTTTAAGGAGGGTAGGTTTTAACACCTCACTCCGTTTTGTTGGGCTGAAATAGCATGTTAGATTTTAAGATCGCTTCGAGGGCGAAGCTTTCTTTTAAGGCGGGTAGATTGTAATACCCGAGATTTTATGCTCCCAATTTCGTTCATTTGAATCCTATCCAGATTCTTTCTCGATATTCATTTAGTTTCTAAGCCATATTCATTGGACTCTACTTCTATATTCATTGAATCGTGAACCCTATTCATTTGGATTAAATAGTATAATACTATTTAATATATTTTATTATGATATGCTACATTTTAAATTATATGGTACATATAGTAATTTTATTTTAATTATTTTATATGTTATGCATATATATGCGTATGATATATATATATAGTGTATGTATATAAATATTTTGTTTATATATATATTTGGTACATCATATTATATAACTATGCGTATGAATATTTTTGGATTTCATATCTAATTATTTTAATAACTATATAATAGTAGTATGTATATATATATATATTATGTGACCGTGTATATATGTATGTATTATATTCTGGACAATTATTATTATATAAATTATATATATAGGGTAATTATCATATTGATTTGATCAAATACTAATTGGAAGTTACAAATACTAATTGGAAGTTACAAATACTAATTGGAGGTTATANATATTCTGGACAATTATTATTATATAAATTATATATATAGGGTAATCATCATATTGATTTGATCAAATACTAATTGGAAGTTACAAATACTAATTGGAGGTTATAATTCTAATTTTATGACCAATTTATTTATTTCCATATTCCTATCCAAATTTGGTGATGATTTAATCATATTCTTCCTTGATTTTTTTTTCTCCCTTAGCCGATTGTTTCATCAGTAAAAGAAGTATTTTCTTTTGCTCTTCCTTTTCCTATCCATTCGTTGTTTTAAAAAAAAAAAAAAAAACTTCTTCTTTCTTCCTCTTGTTGATTCCTCAAGTGTGGGTGCAAAAATCTTGGCAGAGTAGTAGAGCAAGTGTGAAGCTAGCTTGGAAAAANTCAAATACTAATTGGAAGTTACAAATACTAATTGGAGGTTATAATTCTAATTTTATGACCAATTTATTTATTTCCATATTCCTATCCAAATTTGGTGATGATTTAATCATATTCTTCCTTGATTTTTTTTTCTCCCTTAGCCGATTGTTTCATCAGTAAAAGAAGTATTTTCTTTTGCTCTTCCTTTTCCTATCCATTCGTTGTTTTAAAAAAAAAAAAAAAAACTTCTTCTTTCTTCCTCTTGTTGATTCCTCAAGTGTGNATATATATAGGGTAATCATCATATTGATTTGATCAAATACTAATTGGAAGTTACAAATACTAATTGGAGGTTATAATTCTAATTTTATGACCAATTTATTTATTTCCATATTCCTATCCAAATTTGGTGATGATTTAATCATATTCTTCCTTGATTTTTTTTTCTCCCTTAGCCGATTGTTTCATCAGTAAAAGAAGTATTTTCTTTTGCTCTTCCTTTTCCTATCCATTCGTTGTTTTAAAAAAAAAAAAAAAAACTTCTTCTTTCTTCCTCTTGTTGATTCCTCAAGTGTGGGTGCAAAAATCTTGGCAGAGTAGTAGAGCAAGTGTGAAGCTAGCTTGGAAAAAATGGGATCCTAGAAACATCTCCAAGTAAGTGGATTACTCTCCTTGCTTGCCCTTTATTTTTAGGTATTGTTCTACTTGGTGGATGAGATTTTATGTATGATCATGTGTTGTTCCTATGAGGAAATTGTTAATTTGTTTGATTACCCAAGTAGTTCATACCACCTTGATTTCAAGAAAATTTTTGGTATATCTTTATTAAAACTCTATTGTATAAAATTCTTTATATATGTGTGTACTGATACGTAATATATATATACATACTACTATTATATAGTTATTAAAATAATTAGATATGAGATCCAAAAATATTCATACGCATAGTTATATAATATGATGTACCAAATATATATATAAAAAAATATTTATATACATACACTATATATATATATCATACGCATATATATATGATAACATATAAAATAATTAAAAATAAAATTACTATATGTACCATAATATATATATACATACTACTATTATATAGTTATTAAAATAATTAGATATGAGATCCAAAAATATTCATACGCATAGTTATATAATATGATGTACCAAATATATATATAAAAAAATATTTATATACATACACTATATATATATATCATACGCATATATATATGATAACATATAAAATAATTAAAAATAAAATTACTATATGTACCATA
>NC_044925.1:8155499-8160551 GCF_003576645.1 Ipomoea triloba
TATATATTATGTGACCGTGTATATATGTATGTATTATATTCTGGACAATTATTATATATAAATTATATATATAGGGTAATTATCATATTGATTTGAGATACATTATACTAATTGGAGTCAAGTTACAATATGGAGGTTATAATTCTAATTTTATGACCAATTTATTTATTTCCATATTCCTATCCAAATTTGGTGATGATTTAATCATATTCTTCCTTGATTTTTTTTCTCCCCTTAGCCGATTGTTTCATCAGTAAAAGAAGTATTTTCTTTTGCCTTCCTTTTCCTATCCATTCGTTGTTTAAAAAAAAAAAAAAAAACTTCTTCTTTCTTCCTCTTGTTGATTCCTCAAGTGTGGGTGCAAAAATCTTGGCAGAGTAGTAGAGCAAGTGTGAAGCTAGCTTGGAAAAAAGGGGATCCTAGAAACATCTCCAAGTAAGTGGATTTTTACTCTCCTTGCTTGCCCTTTATTTTTAGGTATTGTTCTACTTGGTGGATGAGATTTTATGTATGATCATGTGTTGTTCCTATGAGGAAATTGTTAATTTGTTTGATTACCCAAGTAGTTCATACCACCTTGATTTCAAGAAAATTTTTGGTATATCTTTATTAAAACTCTATTGTATAAAATTCTTTTATATATGTGTGTACTGATACGTATGTGTGTATATTCTAAATATCTCTGTATATATTTGTTTGTTTAGTATACATACGTGTACACTATGTTTATAAAAAAAAAAAATATAAATAGATATATATATATATATGTGTGTGTGATTCTGTGTGCGTGTGTTCTTATATATATATATATATATATATATATATATACATATTTCTTTTATTATAAATATGTACGTACGGTAGTTTATATATATATATATATCTTCTATGTGCGTATGGTGCATATATATAAAAATATAAATATAATTAGAGTATGTGTTTATGAGTACGTATAATAGCTATTAAAGAAAAAATAATGTTTATATATTATATTGTATGTAGTACGTTACTGTAAAAAAAATTATTATTTATTATCATTATATATAATTGTTATGATTTGTACGTATTATCTTATGTATGTAGATATATGTCAATATATGAGACTAAGTATATTTATGTATGTAGATATATGTCAATATATGAGACTAAGTATATAATACTTGTAAGATTAGTGTATGTGCATATATATGTAACTGTAGAGATAATTATACAAAATTGTTTATTTAGTTGTATATAAAAATATCATATATTTGTATAGGCCGTATGTTTAAGTATGTATATATATAAATATATATTTTCTTAATAAATTGTGTACAAGATTATTATTGTTATGTATATACGTATGTACTATGAGAGTATATAATCAATAGTTTTATTTATATATATATATATATATATATATATATATATATATATATATATATATATATATATATGAATGTGTGGCAGTATATGCATATGTGTTTATAAATATTAAATAAATATTTTGTGTGAATTATTGCTATGTATATATGTATGATTGGATCGCCTATATGTATTGTATGTGTAGATGTATAACTATTTATTGTAAGTATTAATAGATATTAAGGATTTAAACTTTGTATTTGGGTTAGTATATTTAAGGTTTAAATTCATTAATTTGATAATATTTGGGTTAGTATGTTAAGGGTAAAAATTGGTTGTTAATTTCTTTTTAAGAAATTTTATCTTAAAAGTGACAAAAGGATTTTTCATAGTACACTATCTGTAAAGTTGAATTTCTTCAAATTGGGGAAATTTTGCTAAAATATTGATTTGCAAAATTAATATTTTATTTTGACTCAAAAAGAATATTTCAAAGAAATTGCAAGTTTTTCAAAATTGGAAGCTATGTGATGTTATGAGAATTGTTGCGAATGTGTTGATTTATTTTATGAATTGAGGAGTGCCCGTAAGGAACAATCCTCGGGTTACTAGGGCACTATGGTGTGTTCTGTTGAGATGGGTCTGTGTACCCTAATTACATGAGTAGTCAGTAGAAACCTTATCCTGGCTACTAGGGCTGGTAACTTCCCGTTGAGGCTTGGAATCCTCATTCGGGGGTGTGCATACTTAAGGTTAGAGTCCGGTTTCCATTGTAAATGGGAAATTTTGTGAAGTGTTCAGTTTAGGTATACTGTTCGCTAGGGCCTGAATCCATAGGACCCTGTCCCATTATGTTGTTGTTGCGCTTCCATATGTTTTTACTTTACCTAATATTTTTATTCAATTTTCTGAATTATGGCATTGCAGCCAAGCTTTGAAAATGGCAAAGTATGATTTCAAAATATATATATATATATATATATATATATATATATATATATATATATATATATATATATATATATATATATATATATGTTTTACTTTCGGGGCAAGCAGTCCCTTACTTATCAATTTTTGCTAACCCCTTACTTTCTTGTTATGTTTTGAAATCTCTAAATGAGTAACTGGTGATGCTTGATATGTTTGCAATAAGACTGCGTTAGATCGAGATCCCGAAGGCTTTAGAAGGCTTAGAATATTTGTATTAGGGATTTCTGATGTTATTTTTGAATTAAGACTCTGAACTTTGTTTATCTTTATGGTTTGAGTTGGTTTAGCCTTGCATCTAGCCAAGTAGGGTTAGGTGTGGCGGTAGAACCCATGAAATAAAGTACTTTGGTTTTATTTATTATGGACTTGAAATAAAGGATATGATAAAATTCTATTTATAGTAAGTCCATTTATAGTAAGTTCGGGAATCGAAATTTTGGGGTGTTACAATTTGGTATCAGAGCCTAGGTTAGGATAAGACCTGGGTTGTAACCCCTCGGTTTTTACGACAAGGTTAAAGTTCGAGAATAGCGGTATAAATTTTTTTTTCTTAAGCTATGACATTTAAGAGAAGACGGTTCGGTGCTTGAAATAATTTTTTTTGGATTAATTATCGATAAGCTGCGAATTACGTATCGGTTACGAACCGAGAAAATTTTAAGGACGTAGATTCAATTCGGATTTTCCAGAATTGGGATTATTAAGTATCATACGATTAGGTCTGAATTTTAATTAGTTCGAGAGAATTTCTAAATGGACCGTAAGGAATAAATTGTTACGGACTCTGAACATAAATTTGGCGGATGACCGGAAAATGTCCAAAATTGGTGATTTGCGACGGGAATATTTTTACGATAATTTTGGTATTAGAATTTTCCCGAAATAAGTTATAATTCTCCGAACATTCATGTGATTTAAGCTTAAATTGGCCAATTAGATTAATATCTTCATAAGGGATTTATGGGGTGTTGACATGTGGCAAAGCAAATCCTACTCTAGATTGGATCATTAAATGTGATGACATAGGAAGCATGGTGCTCTTGCACTTGATTGAGTAATTAGCAAGACAAAGCTCACATCACCTCTCTCCTACTCCACTCCATTTTCGAATTACACTAAGGAGAAGAAGAAAGAAAGCTTAGTCTAGCATTGTGATCATCTCTCTCCTCTCTTCATCCCATTTTCGAAAATCCACTAAGGTAGAAGAAGAAGAAAATTGTTCAAGACTTCCACTTGTGATCTAGAACTTCCACTCATTTTTTTTTTCCCATTCAAGTGACCAAGTCTAGGTAAGACTTTAAGCTTTAATGGTTCAATCATCTCTAGCATTTAAAGTGTTGATGTTTAATATAAGAAAAATATTGTTGTTATGGTGACATTTCTTTAGGATTTTTTTTTGGAGAAGAATTCCAAAGGGAACACCCTCAACTTTACGGTTTAAAAATCTTCTACGGATGTAAGGAATCCCTTAAGTTGGCTCAATCACTTGAATATAAACAATTGCTAGGAAATTACACGGTTAGGAATTTTTACGTGATAATTATGTGTTATGTTATGGATCTATAAATTGGCTTCAAAATCCTTACTTTGATTTTTGGTAAATTCTAATATACATGTTATAGCTATTTTATGCATGTATAGGTTGTATTCATGCCCATATAAATTTATACTTGTGAAATTATTGAGTAAAAACCAAACTAGTTTCCAGCAGTGACCTTTCGAAAATTATTGGGGAAAATTGGTAAGTCATTTTGACTCCAAATTTTGTAGACATGTAGATCAACAAGTGTAGAACCTACATATAAAATTTCATAATGATCGGAGTAGTATAAGTATGATTTTCGCACCCTTTTCCAAAACTGGTCCAGTGAGAAGGACATTTCAGACCAAGGGCAAAAAGGTAATTTTCTGTGTTAATTCGTGGACCTTTTTGACCAAAACCTTTTATGGACATCAAGTACTATGAGTTAAGGTTCTACCATAAAAATTTCAAGTGAAAAAGAGTTCGGGAACTATTTTTAACGGCCCGATCTTTCGAGTGTCGCCAGCAGAAACCTCCGGCAGCGAGGCTGGACGCGCGCGTCCGCTGCGCGTCCGTAGGCGCCCAGCCTTAAAATTTGGAGTCAAAATGCCTTACCAATTTTCCCAATAATTTTCGAAAAGTCACTGCTGGAAACTAGTTTGGTTTTTACTCAATAATTTCACAAGTATAAATTTATATGGGCATGAATACAACCTATACATGCATAAAATAGCTATAACATGTATATTAGAATTTACCAAAAATCAAAGTAAGGATTTTTGAAGCCAATTTATAGATCCATAACATAACACATAATTATCACGTAAAAATTCTAACCGTGTAATTTCCTAGCAATTGTTTATATTCAAGTGATTGAGCCAACTTAAGGGATTCCTTACCTCCGTAGAAGATTTTTAAACCGTAAAGTTGAGGGTGTTCCCTTTGGAATTCTTCTCCAAAAAAAATCCTAAAGAAATGTCACCATAACAACAATATTTTTCTTATATTAAACATCAACACTTTAAATGCTAGAGATGATTGAACCATTAAAGCTTAAAGTCTTACCTAGACTTGGTCACTTGAATGGGAAAAAAAATGAGTGGAAGTTCTAGATCACAAGTGGAAGTCTTGAACAATTTTCTTCTTCTTCTACCTTAGTGGATTTTCGAAAATGGGATGAAGAGATGGGAATG
>NC_044925.1:8160576-8162492 GCF_003576645.1 Ipomoea triloba
GTAGACATGTAGATCAACACGTTTAGAACCTACATATAAAATTTCATAATGATCGGAGTAGTGTAAGTATGGTTTTTGCTCATTTCTCCAAAACTGGTCCAGTGAGAAGAATATTTCGGACCAAGGGCAAAAAGGTAATTTTCTGTGTTAATTCGTGGACCTATATGACCAAAACTTTTTATGGACATCAAGTACTATGAGTTAGGGTTCTACCATAAAAATTTCAAGTGAAAAAGAGTTCGGGAACTATTTTTAACGGCCCGATCTTTCGAGTGTCGCCAGCAGAAACCTCCGGCAGCGAGGCTGGACGCGCGCGTCCGCTGCGCGTCCGTAGGCGCCCAGCCTTCGGCACAGCACGCCGAACCAGCGGACGCGGTCCGGACGTGCGTCCGCCGTGCGTCTGCTGGCGCGGCCAGCCGCGAGTCCGCGCGCCGCGGACTCGTTTTCGACTTGTTCTTGACCCGGTTTTTCCCCGATGTTTTTAACCTTGAGTGTTGTGACATTTTGAAAGCCTACGGGCATCCGGGTGAATGTTTTGAAGGCAAAATATTATATTTGTATATTTTACGAATTTGGGAAATATTTGTGCTTTAGAAATTATTATGACTCCTATGCTTGGATTTTCTGTGACGTGACTAATACTAACCTAAGCATGCGGGTTGGGAAGATATATCTGAGTGAGTTATTGGTGATGGAGTCGTGTGATGAATTAATAGTGGATGTGTTTCGTACCCCACTCGTGAATTAAAGGTGGATGTGTTTCGTACCCCACCGTGAGTTAAACGTGGATGTGTTTCGTACCCCACGTGAGAGTTGGAAAGGTGGATGTGTTGTGTACCCCACCGAGATCTAATAGTGGATGTGTTTCGTACCCCACTCGTGAATTAAAGGTGGATGTGTTTCGTACCCCACCGTGAGTTAAACGTGGATGTGTTTTGTACCCCACGTGAGAGTTGGAAAGGTGGATGTGTTGTGTACCCCACCGAGATCTAATAGTGGATGTGTTTCGTACCCCACTCGTGAATTAAAGGTGGATGTGTTTCGTACCCCACCGTGAGTTAAACGTGGATGTGTTTCGTACCCCACGTGAGAGTTGGAAAGGTGGATGTGTTGTGTACCCCACCGAGATCTAATAGTGGATGTGTTTCGTACCCCACTCGTGAATTAAAGGTGGATGTGTTTCGTACCCCACCGTGAGTTAAACGTGGATGTGTTTCGTACCCCACGTGAGAGTTGGAAAGGTGGATGTGTTGTGTACCCCACCGAGATCTAATAGTGGATGTGTTTCGTACCCCACTCGTGAATTAAAGGTGGATGTGTTTCGTACCCCACCGTGAGTTAAACGTGGATGTGTTTCGTACCCCACGTGAGAGTTGGAAAGGTGGATGTGTTGTGTACCCCACCGAGATCTAATAGTGGATGTGTTTCGTACCCCACTCGTGAATTAAAGGTGGATGTGTTTCGTACCCCACCGTGAGTTAAACGTGGATGTGTTTCGTACCCCACGTGAGAGTTGGAAAGGTGGATGTGTTGTGTACCCCACCGAGATCTAATAGTGGATGTGTTTCGTACCCCACTCGTGAATTAAAGGTGGATGTGTTTCGTACCCCACCGTGAGTTAAACGTGGATGTGTTTCGTACCCCACGTGAGAGTTGGAAAGGTGGATGTGTTGTGTACCCCACCGAGATCTAATAGTGGATGTGTTTCGTACCCCACTCGTGAATTAAAGGTGGATGTGTTTCGTACCCCACCGTGAGTTAAACGTGGATGTGTTTCGTACCCCACGTGAGAGTTGGAAAGGTGGATGTGTTGTGTACCCCACCGAGATCTAATAGTGGATGTGTTTCGTACCCCACTCGTGAATTAAAGGTGGATGTGTTTCGTACCCCACCGTGAGTTAAACGTGGATGTGTTT
>NC_044925.1:8168575-8225865 GCF_003576645.1 Ipomoea triloba
TATATATATATATATATATATATATATATATATATATATATCTTCTATGTGCGTATGGTGTATATATATAAAAATATAAATATAATTAGAGTATGTATTTATGAGTACGTATAATAGCGCTATTAAAGAAAAAATAATGTTTATATATTATATTGTATGTAGTACGTTACTGTAAAAAAAATTATTATTTATTATCATTATATATAATTGTTATGATTTGTACGTATTATCTTATGTATGTAGATATATGTCAATATATGAGACTAAGTATATAATACTTGTAAGATTAGTGTATGTGCATATATATGTAACTGTAGAGATAATTATATAAAATTGTTTATTTAGTTGTATATAAAAATATCATATATTTGTATAGGCCGTATGTTTAAGTATGTATATATATAAATATATATTTTCTTAATAAATTGTGTACAAGATTATTATTGTTATGTATATACGTATGTACTATGAGAGTATATAATTAATAGTTTTATTAGTATATATATATATATATATATATATATATATATATATATATATATATATATATATATGAATGTGTGGCCGTATATGCATATGTGTTTATAAATATTTTGTGTGAATTATTGCTATGTATATATGTATGATTGGATCGCCTATATGTATTGTATGTGTAGACGTATAACTATTTATTGTATGTATTAATAGATATTAAGGATTTAAACTTTGTATTTGGGTTAGTATATTTAAGGTTTAAATTCATTAATTTGATAATATTTGGGTTAGTATGTTAAGGGTAAAAATTGGTTGTTAATTTCTTTTTAAGAAATTTTATCTTAAAAGTGACAAAAGAATTTTTCATAGTACACTATCTGTAAAGTTGAATTTCTTCAAATTTGAGAAATTTTGCTAAAATATTGATTTGCAAAATTAATATTTTATTTTGACTCAAAAAGAATATTTCAAAGAAATTGCAAGTTTTTCAAAATTGGAAGCTATGTGATGTTATGAGAATTGTTGCGAATGTGTTGATTTATTTTATGGATTGAGGAGTGCCCGTAAGGAACAATCCTCGGGTTACTAGGGCACTATGGTGTGTTCTGTTGAGATGGGTCTGTGTACCCTAATTACATGAGTAGTCAGTAGAAACCTTATCCTGGCTACTAGGGCTGGTAACTTCCCGTTGAGGCTTGGAATCCTCATTCGGGGGTGTGCACACTTAAGGTTAGAGTCCGGTTTCCATTGTAAATGGGAAATTTTGTGAAGTGTTCAGTTTAGGTATACTGTTCGCTAGGGCATGAATCCAAAGGACCTTGTCCCATTATGTTGTTGTTGCGCTTCCATATGTTTTTACTTTACCTAATATTTTTATTGAATTTTCTGAATTATGGCATTGCAGCCAAGCTTTGAAAATGGTAAAGTATGATTTCAATATATATATATATATATATATATATATATATATATATATATATATATATATTTTACTTTCGGGGCAAGCAGTCCCTTACTTATCAATTTTTGCTAACCCCTTACTTTCTTGTTATGTTTTGAAATCTCTAAATGAGTAACAGGTGATGCTTGATATGTTTGCAATAAGAGTGCGTTAGATCGAGATCCCGAAGGCTTTAGAAGGATTAGAATATTTGTATTAGGGATTTCTAATGTTATTTTTGAATTAAGTCTCTGAACTTTGTTTATCTTTATGGTTTGAGTTGGTTTAGCCTTGCATCTAGCCAAGTAGGGTTAGGTGTGGCGGTAGCACCCATGAAATAAAGTACATTGGTTTTATTTATTATGGACTTGAAATAAAGGATATGATAAAATTCTATTTATAGTAAGTCCATTTATAGTAAGTTCGGGAATCGAAATTTTGGGGTGTTACATGTGGAGTGAGCAGTAGAAACGTATCCTGTCTCACTATTACTTTTAGTTTTGTTATTTTGAGGAGTGGTTAGCGGAGTCTACCACTAGGGTATTTACCCTGTTGAGTAGTAGTCATTAGAAACGTATCATGACTAGTAGGACTAGTTACTACCCATTGGACTTGGAAACCCATTGGGGGTGTGCACACTTAAGGTATTAGTTCTGTTCCACTGAAATGGGATTTTTGTGTAGTGTTCAGTAGAGTGATTACTGTTCACTAAGGCTTAGTAATTAAGACCCTGCGCATTATTTGAGATTGAATGGGATTTTGTGTAGTGTTCAATAGAGAGATTATTTTTCACTAGGGCTTGATGAAACAAGACCCTGCCCATTATTTGAGATTGAATGGGATTTTGTGTAGTTTTCAATAGAGAGATTATTGTTCACTAGGGCATGATGAAACAAGACCCTGCCCATTGTATTGAGATTGGTGTTCCTCCATGTATATGCACATGTATATATTAACAGTGATTTTGAAAGATATATTATTTTTGAAATGTTCCTAAAATTTCTATTATGAGAAATATTGATTTGGAAATTATGAATTATGAGTATTTTTGAGAAATTATGGGTTTTGGAATTCTTGAATATTTTTGGAGAACTGTGATTACTTAGAATATTGTGAGTATTTCTTATTTGCATCTTTATGTTCCAATAATTTTAATGTACACATTTATACATATTATTATCTACAAGTTGTGCTCCAATGTGCTATGTGTATGTAAATAGTTATTTTAGGAGGTGAATTAAATCTTACTTAGCTTTGCGCTAACATTGGATACTCTTTGAGTATATTTTAGGTGCATCTGCATGAGCATGGATTGTGAGAGCGATTCGCCACTTTCTAGATAGTTGGTTAGAGTTTCATTTTTATAGAAAATATAGAAGTTGTTTTTAGACGGATGTATTTGATTTGTTGTATTTGTATTAACCTGGAGATATCTTTGTAAGTTGTAAACCTTAGCCTTAGCGTTTGGGTGTAGAGAAATACCTTAACGTGGCGATAACACCCATTTGCATTTTGGTTAGTTAATGCTTCCATAATGATAATAGTGAATTTTAAATTGAGAAAAAAAATTTAAGAAAAATTTGGTCTTGGAAATTGGGGTGTTACAGCTGGATAGATGCTATGCAAGAAGAACTCAATCAATTCAAAAGAAATGACGTTTGGGAGCTTGTTTCGAGACCAAATAGTCATAATGTTGTTGGTACAAAGTGGGTCTTTATGAACAAAGCAAATGAAGACGGCGTGATTGTTAGAAATAAAGCAAGGCTAGTAGCAAAGGGGTACTCACAAGAAGAAAGAGTCGATTTTGATGAGACCTTTGCCCCGGTTGCAAGACTTGAAGCAATCAGAATCTTCCTAGCTTACATTGCATTCAAAAACTTCACAGTCTACTAAATGGACATCAAAATTGCATTCTTGAATGGATTACTTGAGGAAGAAGTTTATATTGAACAACCCCTAGGTTTCGAGGTAAAATGCGAAGGTTATTTGAACCTACACTATCTTAATAGTCATTGATCAATTATTGTTGCGTTTACTTTGGCATCAACTTAAATGCAATTTTATTGGCAAACATTGATTACAACATAACTTCACACAATACTCATATATTTTTTTTAGTATTAAATATTCTTCTATTTAATTATAGTGGCAAAGTTATTATAACAAATTATTACTCGTCTCAATTATCATAATATTGATGAAAAATTTTGAAGTCGATACAATTAATGTAACAATTTAGTAATTTTTTTTACGGAATTATAGACTCTCGCAAAAATTTGTAACAATTTCATCACAGAAATATAATGACAATATGAGTGACAATAGTATTTTTTTCTCACAATCGTATCTCATTTGTAATGATACTAACTAATTGTACTTTTATTGACAAAGGGAATTGTTAAAAATAATATAATTACAATAAAAGAGTGACCAACAAATATTAGTTACAAAAAGTACCAATATTTGTGTCCACACTATATTTTGTTACAATTACATTCATTCTCACCATAATTATAGTGCCTCTAAAATCTACATACATTTAGTGACAACAAATAGTGGCAACTTAGGTTACTACATTTTTATTCTAATAATAATGACTGCTTATATGTAACAAATGCTTATTTATCGAAGTTACAATACTATCCATGACAAAAAATAAAGGTATCACGAACAATAGTGTATCACAAATGATTTGTCACTGAATGTCTTAATTCTTGTATTGCATCTCCCTCTTACGAAGATCAAAACTCTATCAATAAATAATGTTTAAATTTTGATGTAGTTAGTATGTATTTTTCTTTTTTGGTAATGCTTCATTGTATACTATAATGTAATGATTTTGATTATTACATTAAATTATTTATTAAACACGATAATCTCATGTATTATTATATTAGAAAGATTGCAAGATGTCGTTATTATTATCAGAAGTGGGATTTGAACCCACACCCTCTCACGAGGACTAGAACTTGAGTCCAGCATCTTAAACCACTCAGCCATCCTAACCATTTACGTATGGCTAATGTTTAAATTTATTAAATACGTGATGTAAGTTGTAACACCCCAATTTTTACAACTTGGATTTATTACAAAATCTCTAATAATACAATACATTGCGGAAGCGTCTAACCAGTAGAAAACTGGGTGTTACCGCCACGCTTAGGTATCACTCCTATACCCAAACGTTAAGGCTAAACTTACAACCTCAAACAACCTCATCAACATTCAAAAGTGTACATATGGAACTAATCCTTCCAGAGTGTCTATTCTAGGATAGAGTAGTCTTCAACCTTGACTCCCACCTATTCAGAGCTCATCGGCCATAAGGGCCCACGCTAGACTGCATCTAATAAAGGACACAACGAAGTGTAGTTAGCGCGACGGCTAAGTAAGGAAATCCATTGTCACTCGAAAGTAAACAAAGGTTTCAAAAGCGACAATAATAATAATAAGTAAAAAGATAAACGTTACCCAACGGTCGCAGTCTTCCTGCAATCATTTCAACGATAAAATAGTACCACAATATATAAGTAACTTCGGCACATAACACTTCCATTTCCGAGAATATTCATTTAGTTCAAAAGTGAGAAACACAACGCCCACACTATTGTTCGAGACACCCGACAATTAATCCTCACAACTCCACTCAGCGAATAGACTTCGCTCTGCAGTATGAATAAATCATACAAAACCTCACACTTCACTCAGCGAATAGACTTCGCTCTGCAGTATGAATAAATCATACAAAACCTCACACTTCACTCAGCGAATAGACTTCACTCTGCAGTATGAATAAATCATACAAAATCTCACACTTCACTCAGCGAATAGACTTCGCTCTGCAGTATGAATAAATCATACAAAATCTCACACTTCACTCAGCGAATAGACTTCGCTCTGCAGTATGAATAAATCCTACAAAATCTCACCATTCACTCAGCGAATAGACTTCGCTCTGTACAAAATCTCACCATTCACTCAGCGAATAGACTTCGCTCTGCAGAAAATCTCACCATTCACTCAGCGAATAGACTTCGCTCTGCAGTAAATCTCACCATTCACTCAGCGAATAGACTTCGCTCTGCAGTATGAACAATTCATACAGAACCCCTCACCATTCATTATATTCACACGACTCAAAAATCATCACACTTGCTCGAATATATTCTCCAAAATACACATATTAGTTAACGTTATTTCTATTACGAAAATCCAAGTACGAGAGTCACGATAATTCTTAAAACACCATTTTTCTCTAAATTAGTAATTATAATGCACAAAAATAATATTTGAGTCTTCAAAAATTCACCCGATTGCCCGTAGGCCTTCAAAACATCGCAATACTTGGGATTAAAAACATCGGGGAAAAGTTTGGTCGAAAACGAGTCCGCGTCGCGCGGACTCGCGGCTGGCCGCACCAGCGGACGCAGGCGTCCGGACCGCGTCCAGCCTCTCTGCCAGAAGATTTCAGTTGGCGCAGTCCGAAAGATTGAGCCGGTAAAAATAGTTCCCGAACTCTTTTTCACTTGAAATTTTTATGGTAGAACCCCAACTTATAGTACTTGATGTCCATAAAAGGTTTGGGTCATTTTGATCCACGATTAAACACAGAAAATTCCCTTTTTTCCCTTGGCAGTGTGCTGTCCAGAATATTTTTCTCTCTGGACCAGTTTTGAAAAAAATTCGAAAACCGTACTTATACTACTCCGATCCTTACGAAATTTTATATGCGGGTTCTACACTTATTGAACTACATATCTAAGAAAAATGGAGTCAAAATACCTTACCAATTTTTCCCAATAAATCTCGGAAGTTACTGCCAGAGACTAACTTGATTTTTTTTTCAATATTTTCACAAGTATAAGCCTATATGGACATAAGTACAACCTATACATGCATAAACTAGCTATAAACATGCATACAAAAATTACTAAACATTAAAGTGTAATTTCTTTGAGCCAACTTGTAGATCCACAGCTTAACACATATTTTTTTTTTCACGTAAAATTTCCTAGTCACGTAATTTACTAGCATTTGTTCACCTTCAAGTGATTGAGCCAACTTAAGGGATTCCTTACCTCGTTGGAAGATCTTAAACCGAAGAAGTTGTTAGTTTCCTTCCTTTGAGTCCAAGGATCCTAAAAATGTCACCATAACAACAATATTTTCATGCACCATTAATTTACACTTAAGTTCTAGGGATGATTTAATCCAAACAAAGTCTAAAGTCTTACCTACACTTAGACACTTGAGTTGGAAAAATGCTTGGGAGCTCTTTGATCACAATGGAAGACTAAACAATTTCTTTCCTCTTCTTCCTTGTGTAATTCGAAAATGTGGGGGAGTAGGAGAGATGAGTGATGTGAGTTTTGGCTTGAGAGTTAAGCAACAAGTGCAATCCTCCCATACCTATGTGACATGCCATTAATGACCCAATCTTAGTTAGGATTTGTTGCCACATGTCAATACCTTATGGAGTCTCTAGGAAGATCACAATTTATTTGGCCAGTTTATGGTTAAATCAGATGAAAGCTCGGAGGGTTATAACTTAATTCGGGAAAATTCTAACACCAAAATTATCCTAAAAATAATCCCGTCGCTAATCACCAAAATTGGGAATTTTTCGGTATCTCGCGAAATATAGGTACAGGGTTCATAACAATTTACCCCTTACAGTCCATTTAAAATTTTACTTGAACTAACTAGAAGTTCAGGCTTAATCGTATGATACTTAATAATCCGATTTCTAGGAAAAATTCGAACTGAATCTACATCCTTAAAAATATTTCTAGGAAAAATTCGAACTGAATCTACATCCTTAAAAATGTTACGAGGAAAAATTCGAACTGAATCTACATCCTTAAAAATGTTACGGTCCGTGACCGGTACGTAGTTCGCAGCTTATTAATAACTTAGTAAGGAAAAAAAAGTTCTTTCGATCACCGAGAGACCTTCTCCTAATATCATAGCTTTTCTTTCGATCACCGAGAGACCTTCTCCTAATATCATAGCTTAAATTTCGATCACCGAGAGACCTTCTCCTAATATCATAGCTTAAAAAAATATATCTATATTCTCGAACCTTAACTTTGTCGGAAAAACCGAGGGGTTACATAAGTAGTATGTATTTTCATTTTTTTATTATGTTTCATTGTATGTGATAATGATTTAGAAATTCTTACAATAAAAGAATATTGTATAAATAATAATTTTAAGTTATTTATGAATGTAATGATTTTAAATTCAATTAATGTTTTTGTTACATTAATCTTTATTAGGGACAAAAAGTATGTTACTAGAAATATTTACAAATACCAGTATCGTCAGAAGTGAAATTTTAATTTATTTATGAATGTATTGATTTAAAATTCAATTAATGTTTTTGTTACATTAATCTTTATTAAGGACAAAAATTATGTTACTAGAAATATGTAAGAAGTGACATTTGAACCTACACCATCTTAAAAGGATTGGAAATGTTAGTGGTACTTGTTATCAAAATTTTTGTTTAATTCAAAATTTTATATATACAAAGAAATACATATGCTATTAAAAACTGGGAAGAAGAACGCCAATATCGTATTTAAATTTGCATTTCAAATTAAACAAATAATAACTTTAAAAAAAAAAGAGATAACAATAAGGAATATTTTAGTATACTAATATTTTTCATAATTATTTTCTGATAATAATCTTTGATCAATAACAAAAAGTCTAAACTTGTTCAATAATTTGATAAATTTCAAATAAGTTTTCATAATTTTTAAGTTAGTCATTTTATATATATAAAGAACTACAGATGGTGATAAAAAAAAATAGGGATAAAGAGGACCAATATCTTTTTTCCATTTACTTAGAAAATTTACTAATATTAATAACTAAAGAAATAAGAGATAACAATAACGAATATTTGAGTATACTTAACACTTTAAATAATTAATTTTTGGTAATGTTCTTTGATGTATAATTAAAAGACTGTACTTGTCAAATAATTTGATTAATTTCAAGAAAGTTTTCTTAATGTTCATGTTAGTCATTCTATGTATTGTAGAAATACCAAGGTACTACTTTTTTATTCTTTCTTTTTGCATATAAGGCATGCACAGAGAAATAGTAATGAGTGATGATTCAAAAAATGTGGAAGATAGACACAAATCAAAATTTATTTGTGGTTCAAGAAATATGTAAGTATTACTGTATAAATATATTCGTACATATTATTCTTTCTACGAAGTTAATTAAATAGTCATTGATCAATTATTGTTGCGTTTACTTTGGCATCAACTTAAATGCAATTTTATTGGCAAACATTGATTACAACATAACTTCACACAATACTCATATTTTTTTTTAGTATTAAATATTCTTCTATTTAATTATAGTGGCAAAGTCATTATAACAAATTATTACTCGTCTCAATTATCATAATATTGATGAAAAATTTTGAAGTCGATACAATTAATGTAACAATTTAGTAATTTTTTTTACGGAATTATAGACTCTCGCAAAAATTTGTAACAATTTCATCACAGAAATATAATGACAATATGAGTGACAATAGTATTTTTTTTCTCACAATCGTATCTCATTTGTAATGATACTAACTAATTGTACTTTTATTGACAAAGGGAATTGTTAAAAATAATATAATTACAATAAAAGAGTGACCAACAACTATTAGTTACAAAAAGTATCAATATTTGTGTCCACACTATATTTTGTTACAATTACATTCGTTCTCACCATAATTATAGTGCCACTAAAATCTACATACATTTAGTGACAACAAATAGTGGCAACTTAGGTTACTACATTTTTATTCTAGTAATAATGACTGCTTATATGTANAAAAAAAAAATTCTTTCGATCACCGAGAGACCTTCTCCTAATATCATAGCTTAAAAAAATATATCTATATTCTCGAACCTTAACTTTGTCGGAAAAACCGAGGGGTTACATAAGTAGTATGTATTTTCATTTTTTTATTATGTTTCATTGTATGTGATAATGATTTAGAAATTCTTACAATAAAAGAATATTGTATAAATAATAATTTTAAGTTATTTATGAATGTAATGATTTTAAATTCAATTAATGTTTTTGTTACATTAATCTTTATTAGGGACAAAAAGTATGTTACTAGAAATATTTACAAATACCAGTATCGTCAGAAGTGAAATTTTAATTTATTTATGAATGTATTGATTTAAAATTCAATTAATGTTTTTGTTACATTAATCTTTATTAAGGACAAAAATTATGTTACTAGAAATATGTAAGAAGTGACATTTGAACCTACACCATCTTAAAAGGATTGGAAATGTTAGTGGTACTTGTTATCAAAATTTTTGTTTAATTCAAAATTTTATATATACAAAGAAATACATATGCTATTAAAAACTGGGAAGAAGAACGCCAATATCGTATTTAAATTTGCATTTCAAATTAAACAAATAATAACTTTAAAAAAAAAAGAGATAACAATAAGGAATATTTTAGTATACTAATATTTTTCATAATTATTTTCTGATAATAATCTTTGATCAATAACAAAAAGTCTAAACTTGTTCAATAATTTGATAAATTTCAAATAAGTTTTCATAATTTTTAAGTTAGTCATTTTATATATATAAAGAACTACAGATGGTGATAAAAAAAAATAGGGATAAAGAGGACCAATATCTTTTTTCCATTTACTTAGAAAATTTACTAATATTAATAACTAAAGAAATAAGAGATAACAATAACGAATATTTGAGTATACTTAACACTTTAAATAATTAATTTTTGGTAATGTTCTTTGATGTATAATTAAAAGACTGTACTTGTCAAATAATTTGATTAATTTCAAGAAAGTTTTCTTAATGTTCATGTTAGTCATTCTATGTATTGTAGAAATACCAAGGTACTACTTTTTTATTCTTTCTTTTTGCATATAAGGCATGCACAGAGAAATAGTAATGAGTGATGATTCAAAAAATGTGGAAGATAGACACAAATCAAAATTTATTTGTGGTTCAAGAAATATGTAAGTATTACTGTATAAATATATTCGTACATATTATTCTTTCTACGAAGTTAATTAAATAGTCATTGATCAATTATTGTTGCGTTTACTTTGGCATCAACTTAAATGCAATTTTATTGGCAAACATTGATTACAACATAACTTCACACAATACTCATATTTTTTTTTAGTATTAAATATTCTTCTATTTAATTATAGTGGCAAAGTCATTATAACAAATTATTACTCGTCTCAATTATCATAATATTGATGAAAAATTTTGAAGTCGATACAATTAATGTAACAATTTAGTAATTTTTTTTACGGAATTATAGACTCTCGCAAAAATTTGTAACAATTTCATCACAGAAATATAATGACAATATGAGTGACAATAGTATTTTTTTTCTCACAATCGTATCTCATTTGTAATGATACTAACTAATTGTACTTTTATTGACAAAGGGAATTGTTAAAAATAATATAATTACAATAAAAGAGTGACCAACAACTATTAGTTACAAAAAGTATCAATATTTGTGTCCACACTATATTTTGTTACAATTACATTCGTTCTCACCATAATTATAGTGCCACTAAAATCTACATACATTTAGTGACAACAAATAGTGGCAACTTAGGTTACTACATTTTTATTCTAGTAATAATGACTGCTTATATGTAACAAATGCTTATTTATCGAAATTACAATACTATCCATGACAAAAAATAAAGGTATCACGAACAATAGTGTATCACAAATGATTTGTCACTGAATGTCTTAATTATTGTATTGCATCTCCCTCTTACGAAGATCAAAACTCTATCAATAAATAATGTTTAAATTTTTTAAATATTGATGTAGCTAGTATGTATTTTTCTTTTTTGGTAATGCTTCATTGTATACTATAATGTAATGATTTTGATTATTACATTAATTATTTATTAAACACGATAATCTCATGTATTATTATATTATATTAGAAAGGTTGCAAGATGTCGTTATTATTGTCAGAAGTGGGATTTGAACCCACGCCCTCTCACAAGGACCAAAACTTGAGTCTGGCACCTTAGACCACTCGGCCATCCTGACCATTTACATATGGCTAATGTTTAAATTTATTAAATACGTGATTTAAGTAGTATGTATTTTCATTTTTTTATTATGTTTCATTGTATGTGATAATGATTTAGAAATTCTTACAATAAAAGAATATTGTATAAATAATAATTTTAAGTTATTTATGAATGTAATGATTTTAAATTCAATTAATGTTTTTGTTACATTAATCTTTATTAGGGACAAAAAGTATGTTACTAGAAATATTTACAAATACCAGTATCGTCAGAAGTGAAATTTTAATTTATTTATGAATGTATTGATTTAAAATTCAATTAATGTTTTTGTTACATTAATCTTTATTAAGGACAAAAATTATGTTACTAGAAATATGTAAGAAGTGACATTTGAACCTACACCATCTTAAAAGGATTGGAAATGTTAGTGATACTTGTTATCAAAATTTTTGTTTAATTCAAAATTTTATATATACAAAGAAATACATATGCTATTAAAAACTCGGAAGAAGAACGCCAATATCGTATTTAAATTTGCATTTCAAATTAAACAAATAATAACTTAAAAAAAAAGAGATAACAATAAGGAATATTTTAGTATACTAATATTTTTCATAATTATTTTCTGATAATAATCTTTGATCAATAACAAAAAGTCTAAACTTGTTCAATAATTTGATAAATTTCAAATAAGTTTTCTTAATTTTTAAGTTAGTCATTTTATATATATAAAGAACTACAGATGGTGATAAAAAAAAATAGGGATAAAGAGGACCAATATCTTTTTTCCATTTACTTAGAAAATTTACTAATATTAATAACTAAAGAAATAAGATATAATAATAATGAATATTTGAGTATACTTAACACTTTAAATAATTAATTTTTGGTAATGTTTTTTGATGTATAATTAAAAGACTGTACTTGTCAAATAATTTGATTAATTTCAAGAAAGTTTTCTTAATGTTCATGTTAGTCATTCTATGTATTGTAGAAATACCAAGGTACTACTTTTTTATTCTTTCTTTTTGCATATAAGGCATGCACAGAGAAATAGTAACAATTTCATCACAGAAATATAATGACAATATGAGTGACAATAGTATTTTTTTCTCACAATTGCATCTCATTTGTAATGATACTAACTAATTGTACTTTTATTCACAAAGAGAGCTGTTACAAATATTATAATTACAATAAAAGAGTGACCAACAACTATTAGTTACAAAAAGTACGAATATTTGTGTCCACACTATATTTTGTTACAATTATATTCGTTCTCACCATAATTATAGTGCCACTAAAATTCACATACATTTAGTGACAACTTAGGTTACTACATTGCCATTCTTGTAATAATGACAGCTTATATGCAACAAATGCTTATTTGTCACAATTAGAATACTATCCATGACAAAAAATAAAGTTATTACAAACAATAGTGTATCACAAAAGATATGTCACTGAATGTCTTAATTCTTGTATTGCATCTCCCTCTTACGAAGATCAAAACTGTATCAATGAATAATGTTTAAATATTGATGTAGCTAGTATGTATTTTTGTTTTTTGATAATTCTTCATTGTATACTATAATGTAATGATTTTTAATTCAATTAATGTGTTTGTTACATTAATTCTTTATTAAATACGATAATCTCAGATATTAGTAGAAAGACTTTTACACTTGTGCATTTCTATACACTAATTATGCATTTTCCTAGGGTTGGTGGTGAATCATTTGATTACTATACACCTATATTTTAATTAAAAATTTCATGCAGGCAGCAAGAGAAAGGCAACAGTCTAAGAAAAATCGTCGACAAACAAAGAGCCCCGACCAAGCATTGCGCAGTCAGTCCAAAAGCGACTAGAACAACAACCTATAGAACAAACACAGCAACCCCAATAAGAATAGGTTGAGGAACAACATGCCCCAACAGAAGAAGTTCATAGCCTGAAACAAACAGATGGTGAGGATGACACCTTCGGGGAAGATGATGACTCGAGCCTTCGGATAAGGGCACTGCCAGCAAGACTAACAAAGGCCATAGAGCAACTTAGCCTTGCATAGCGGCGGAGTGTGAAAGACATAGGGTTAGGAAGGCTTCTAGACCTCAACATCACCAACCTACCACGCAAGATGGGGTTGTGGCTAGTGGAGAACTTTGATCCAAGAAGTTGCACGTTACAACTTCAAAATGGACAGTCACTCCATATCATTGTTGTCGATGTTGCTGTAATTCTTGGGCTACCGATGGGAAATATTGAAATCAAGAAGAGGACAACCAGGGCATTGCTTGAAATCTTGAAGGAATGGAGGTGGATTTTTTGAGAAGACAACTACATACATCACACCAAAAGCTTTGACTAGGAAAATGTTAGAAGTTTCTACTGATGATCCTTGGTTCAAGAAACATTTTGCCTTGTTGGTGATGAGTGTATTGATCGATCCCATTCAAGCTATGTCAACCAAAATTATATTGGCCATCTTCGGGATGTCGGGGACATAGCAAATCTGAACTGGTGTCAGATGGTGATCAATACACTGTCCAGTAGCAAGCTGGTGTGAGCAAAAAACACATACAAGATCTATGGAGGACCAATTCTATTCCTCACGGCAAAGCCATTTCCATCACCTCCAAAACCATTAACCATCAAACCAATACAACTAATAATACTCTCAGACACGATATGCAGGTATTCTACGTTGACTGTGTGGTGCTTTTCAGATGCATTGTGCCAAGAAGCTTCCCAACCTTCAAGACTTGGACATTCAAGCTGCTCTCTAAAAGAGAGCATGATGAGCTACAGTCTGGCGGCTTTGGATATAGGCATGTTGATAGTGCTTTGCAACTTGAAAATGCACCACCTAAGGTGTTTTATTACTAATGTTGGTGCATTTTAAGATAGTATGTTCATTTGGGGTATGATTGTTAGTGGTGTGTTTTAATCTCTGAACTAGTGCATTTTAGTACGTTGAATGGTGTGTTTTGATGCGTATGTGGGTGCATTTTATGTAAGTAGTTGTATTTAGGTATGTTGGTGTATATCTTCATACTTGTTTGGTGTGATTAAACTAGTTGTGGTTTGCTTTATTACATTAGGCGGGCATCCTAGTGTTTAATTTAATGTGGTGTATTTTTTAACAGTATTTGGTGCATATTTGATTACATATTGGTGTGTTTTCCTACATTCTGTGGCAACCGTCTATTCAGTGTTTACTCCTTGAGCATTACTTAGCATTGTTGTTGCATTAATAAACACTTGTTGGTGTATATACAGGGTTTTGTTGATGAACTTACCAACCATATAAGGACAATTGCAACAGGACAGCTAAAAATAGCAAGGCTGGTTGAGAATACACCAGCTGCAATCCTCGAGGATGAGAGATTCAAGAAAATGTTTCAATTAGCACGACAAATGCTTGGGTTTAAGGCATAGGAAGACTAGCATCTACATTCTCACATCAAGATGATGCATACTGGGGTGACCTAGAATTCCTCAAGGCAATAGATGAGATTGTGCGTGCAGTCCATAAAAGAACTTATCTGAATGATGTCCCATCCTTTAGCCTTGGATTGACGCAAGAGGAACAAAATCAGCGTTGGAATGATGTTAGTGCAGTTTCAAGAGAGTACAGTGAATGTGAGGAAAGACAAGGAGGAGAGGAAGTTCAAGCAGGTGATGATGGAGGTCTTGGCGTTGAGACGGCTCAGGCAAGTGAAGCAGAGGTAGGTGAACACAGAGCTCATGTAGGTGAAAGAGTTTAACAAATTGAAGCTGAAACTACGACCGCAGCTGATGAGGTAATGCAACTTTATTTCATTATTAACAATGGAAAAAAAAACTTGTAATTAAACACAGCAGGTCACAGCAGATCAGGTCCAACCAGCCAATGCATTAGATACCCCACCACAAATCCACCTAATAGACAAAGGGAGATGACCAGTGAGGGAAAACTCCCTAGTCCGAGCTCCAAACTGCCTCTCCATATTGGAAATAATCACACAGGCTTCCGTAACTGAAGAGGCAATAAGGAAATGGGTGTTCGAAAATCCTCAGCCTGATCTGTAAGTCTTTATCTGATGTATGTTTTGATGAATTTGTTATATTCATCAAAACATACATCAGATAAAGACTTACAGATCAGGCTGAGGATTTTCGAACACCCATTTCCTTATTGCCTCTTCTGTTGCGGAGACTGGTGTTTTTACTTCCAATATGGGGAGGCAGTATGGGGCTCAGACTAGGGAGTATTCCCTCACTGGTTGTTTCTCTTTGTCTCTTGGGTGGATTTGTGGTGGGGTAACTGATGCATTGGCTAGTTGGACCTGATCTGGTGTGACCTGTTGTGTTTAATTATAAGTTTTTTTTTCCATTGTTAATAATGAAATAAAGCCGCATTACCTCATCAGTTGGGACCGTAGTTTCAACTTCAATTTGTTGAGCTCTTTCACCTGCATGAGCTCTATGTTCATCTACCTCTACTTCACTTGCCTGAGCTGTCTCAACTCCAAGACCTCCATCATTACCTGCTTGAACTTCCTCTCCTCGTTGTCTTTCATCACATTCACTATACTCTCTTGCAACTGCACTAACATCATTCTAGCGCTGATTTTGTTCTTCTTGCGTCAATCCAAGGCTAAAGGATGGGACATCATTCAGATAAGTTCTTTTCTGGACCGCACACACAATCTCATCTACTGCCTTGAGGAATTCTGGGTCACCCCAGTATGCATCCTCTTGATGCGAGAATGTCAGATGCTGGTCTTCCTGTGCCTTAAATCCAAGCATTTGCCGTGCTGATTCAAACATTTTCTTGAATCTCTCATCCTCGAGGATTGTAGTTAGTGCATTCTCAACCAGCCTTGCTATTTTTAGATGTCCTTGTATGGTTGGAAAGTTCATCAACAAAACCCTGTATATATACACCAATAAGTGTTTAGTAATGCAACAACAATGCTAAGTAATGCTCAAGGAGTAAACACTGAATAGACATTTGTCACAGAATGTAGGAAAACACATCCAGTAAAACACACCAATATGTAATCAAATATGCACCAAATACTGTTAAAAAATACACCACATTAAATCAAACACTAGGATGCCCACCTAATGTAATAAAGAAAACCACAGCTAGTTTAATCACACCAACAAGTATGAAGATATGCACCAACATACCCAAATACAGCTACTTACATAAAATTCACCAACATACGCATCAAAACACGCCATTCAACGTACTAAAATGCACCAGCTCAGAGATTAAAACACACTACTAACAATCATACTCCAAATGCACCTATTATCTTAAAATGCACCAACATTAGTAATAAAACACATCGGTCTACGTATTAATTACACCAAAAAATATAAAGATATGCATCAAGTAATAAGTAGATTGTAGATATGAGTGTGTTTATAGATATGTGTTTACCCGTAACCCTTCGGGCATGGGAGGGGGGATCTCTCCCTGTGGCTGTCAACGTTGTGGGACATCAGATTGTGGGATGGACAGATACTCCTCCTCAGGTGGTGCATTTTCAAGTTGCAAGGCACTATCAACATGCCTATATCCAAAGCCGCCAAACTGTAGCTCATCATGCTCTCTTTTAGGGAGCAGCTTGAATGTCCAAGTCTTGAAGGCTGGGAAGCTTCTTGGCACAATGCGTCTAAAAAACACCACACGGTTAATGTAGAATACCTGCATATCGTGTTTGAGAGTATTTTTAGTTGGATTGATTTGATAGTTAATGGTTTGGGAGCTGATGGAAGTGGCTTTACCGTGAGGAATAGAATTGGTCCTCCATAGATCTTGTATGTGCTTTTTGCCCACACCAGCTTACTACTGGCCAGTGCATTGATCACTATCTGACACCAGTTCAGATTTGCTATGTTCCCCACATCCCGAAGATAGTCAATATAATTTTGGTTGACATAGTCATTCACTATTGGATCGATCAATACACTGATCACTAAAGGGCAAAATGTTGCTTGAACCAAGCATCATCAGCATTAACTTCCAACATTTTCCTAGTCAAAGTTTTTGGTGTGATATATATTGTTGTCTTCTCAAAAATCCACCTGTATTCCTTAGAGATTTCAAGCAATGCCTTGGTTTTCCTCTTCTTGATCTCAATATTTTCCATCAGCGACCCAAGAATTGCAGCAACATTGGCAGCAGTGATATGGACTGACTGCCCATTTTTGGAGTTGTAACGTACATCTTTTTGGATCAAAGTTCTCCACTAGCCACAACCCCATCTTGCGTGGTAGGTTGGTGATGTTGAGGTCTAGAAGCCTGCCTAGCCCTATGTCTTTCACACTCTGTCGCTATGTAGGGCTAAGTTGTTCTATGGCCTTTGTTAGTCTTGCTAGCAGTGCCCTTATCCGAAGACCCGATTCATCATTTTCCCCGGAGGTGTCATCCTCACCATCTGTTTGTTCCGGGCTATGAACTTCTTCTGTTGGGGCATGTTATTCCTCAACCTGCTCTTGTTGGAGTTGTTGTGCTTGTTCTATGAGTTGTTGTTCTAGTTGCTCCTGGACTGACTGTGTAGTGCTTGGCCTGTAGCTCTTGTTGGAGTTGCTTGTTGCCGTTTTTCCTTGGTATGTTGCCTTTCTCTTGTTGCCTGCATGAAATTTTTAATTCAAATATAGATGTATAGTAATCAAATTATTAGCCACCAACCCTAGGAAAATGCAAAATTAGTGTATAGAAATGCACAAGTGTAAAAGTAATAAGGCAATTTAACCTAGTGTGTCAATTACAGCAGGTAGTTAAATTATATACTATTGATTAACTAAAAAAACACCCGTATTGTTTATAAATGCACCACTGTCAAAAAAGTATTCAGGAATGCACATATCAACATTAGTAACAAAACACACTATTATACGTAGTAAAATGCATCACTAGACAAATTAAAACACACTATTCCCCACCATACCCAAATACACTTAGTCAAATAAAATGCACCAACAAACATAGTAAAACACACCATTTAACGTACTAAAATGCACCAGTTCTCATATTAAAACACACCACTTAACCACCACACACCAAATGCAAATACTCTCGTAAAACTCACCAACATTTGTAATAAAACTCACCATTCTATGTTAGGAACATATTGTAATAGGTTTTGATGATACCAACTGTAAAACATAATCCCCTAAGTCTCGATTCATAGGAAATACATGTAAATTCGACAAGTAAACTAAGAGCGAAAATACAACCGGGTAATTGAGCTCAACTCGGAAAATATTTAAGCTCAAAGTAAACTTGGATGAACACCTTAGAAGTTTCGTGTTGTAAGTCGTTCATAGATAGATCAGAAGAAGGCACGAAACATCACTGAAGGAATAAGGGCCTGCGAGACATCAACTAACTCTCGAGACATCAGAGGAGTTCCAGACATGGGAGCGAGACATCACAGTCTCGAGACATCGATCCAGTTCGAGACATAGGATCGAGACATCGACAAATCGAGACATCAACATTGGTCTCGAAGGACTGGTACTTCTCCAAGGACTGAAATACGATCAACACTCAAAGAAAGGAGTAATTTAAGTTTGGAGAAGAAGAATATCATGGAGATAAAAATATTAAGGAGGTGCTGAACATGAGAACACGAATCAGCTGGAAGTGGATGACACGTCAGACTTCCACAACAAACGGTCAAAAGGTGCACCAATCCTAAGTCGATCTTATTCCCTAAAACAAGGTTCAATGGGAATATAAAAAGGGTAACTTCTGCCAAAAGAAGAAAGTGGAGCATGGACTCAAGATAGCGGAATATGGGATATTCACTACAAGACAAAAGACTCAAGTTACAAGACCACAACTCCATGAAACATGCTGGAATTGTGCAAGTCCCATAATCAGCATGGGAACCAGATTTCAAACGGAATAATTTTTCCTCCAACAGAATTATTCCCTTCTCTCATATATAAGCACATGAAGACACAAGAAAGAAGCAGTTTTTTTTGGCAAGCATACTAAGAGAACGAGGTGTCTGATTTAAACGATCAAGTGCAAGTGCTTAATCTGGAATATCAATTTGATATTCAAGTGCGAGAAAACACATCTAAGTGTTTTGAGAGAGTAACATAGCTACAACTCATATACATCTAGAAGGTGATCAAAACCGCTCAACAAAGAAGATTATCCAACGATAGCTTTTGATCAGATTGGAGATTGTTACACAACCTGTGACAACCGAGACAACCTTGCTTTGGAGAAGGCAAGAAGAGGCGGAGTAACCTGGAGGTTGTCTTGTGAAGATCCTGAGGCTTGAGGCAGGCTTGGTGATCAAAGCTCAAGCGCTCGATATTGTACTAAAAAGGGAAGTTTTAGTGCAATCCTTCTAGGGAGTTTCTAGAAGAAGAGTGGACGTAGGCGGGTTGGCCGAACCACTTAAAAATCTCTCTCGCATTTACTTTTCGCTTTATCTCTCGCTAACCTTATCTCTCGAACTGCACTGCATATAATCACACCTCTCGAACTAACTCAAACTCGTGCTAAAATAAAAGGGGATAACATTTCCGCTGCGCGTAAAACTTTGTCTTCATCTTGTGAGGTGTTGAACCTAAACATCCTAAGTCCAATACACACGAGAGGTCGAAATGATTTGCAAAATCTTGTACAAGTCTATTCACACCCCCTTGACTTGCACCCCATCCCCTCGGGACCAACAATTGGTATCAGAGCAAGTTCTCTGATCGATATAAACCTTCGTTTATATTTGCCTAGAGATCTTTCTTTGAAAATCTTTCAAAAAGTTTTCAAAGCACGAGATAATTTTTAATATGGATAGCATGTTGTTGAGACATCTCCTTTTTTATCTTAGCAGGTTCGATGACTGGAAAACACGCACGCTTGCGTACTTATCAGCCCTCCATGCGAGATGGCCGAGGTTATAACATCTGGACCAGTCAAAATCCTAATGGTCAATACTGTTGCAGAACAAACCAAAGACACACCAAAGTATGTTCCAAAACCTAAGGAAGAATGGACAAGTGATGATAGGAAGAGAAACAACCTTGACAACATTGCCAAGGACATTCTCTTCAGAGCAATAGATGAGACCATCTTCCCCAGAGTAAGGAAGTGCAACACGGCAAAAGAGGTATGGGATACTTTGATGCTAATTGGTGAAGGTGACGAACAGGAAAAAGAGAACAAGCTCACCATGGCGATGAAGAAGTTCGAGTACTTCAAGATGAAGCCAGGAGAGAGCATCAACAGCATGGAATCTCAGTTCATGAAGCTCACAACCGAGATTAGCGACCTCAAGAAGGAAATCCCACAAAAGGAACTAAATCTGAAGGTCTTACGCGGCTTAACCAAGGAGTGGAAAGTGAAGGTGATCACAATGCGGGATCACAGAGATCTAAAGAAGACCACAATCGACCAACTCTTCAGAGATTTCAAAGCCTTCGAGTTCGAGATGTTCCCGAGAGATGAGGACGTAGTGGACCGACGAAACGTCGCACTAGTTGTGGATCAACCATCCACATCCTCAAGGTCAGACCTTAACCCTATGAATCTTATGTCTGACGAACAGTTTGCTCTCTTCTTGAGAAAGTTTAGGAAGTTCATGAAGAAGAAAACACCGGAGAGCAATACAAGTTCACCTTCCTCCTCAAGAAAGAAAAGCGAGAGATATCCATCCAGAAGGACGGAGGAGGAAAACCAAGGTCTATGCTACAACTATAGAAGACCGGGACATTTCAAGGCTGAATGCCCTTACCCTCTGGTGAGCAAGCATCAGGGCCGAGAAGGCAAGGATTCCAGGAGAATGGAGGAATCCAGGGAGAAGCCAATACAAGGAGGCTTCAAAGGAGATTCAAAGACACATCTGCGTAGGACGGCGCTTGTTGCTGAAGAACTTGAGAGGTTAGCCGAGGAGTCCGAGACATCGAGCTCAAGCGAAGATAGCAGCAGCTCAGAGGATGAGAGGGGACTCATCTACCTATACACTACAGAAGAGGAGGATCAATGCTTAACGGCAGTTGACAATGAGGTAACCTCCACTTCAACATCTCGCTGCTCTACTTCTACTTCTCGTTGTTCTTCTTTTAGAAGCGATGAGGATCCCTTCGAGACCATGGAATTGCTTAGAAGGGATCTCAATATCGCTAACAGCACTCATGCTAAAGTAATGGAAGAAAATAGCAAGCTAATTGCTGAACGAGAGATGCTTAAGAACGTCTCGAAAGAGAATTCAGAGCTAACTCTCAAAGTAAGCAACTTAGAAGCTGAAATAATCCAACTTAAGGAAGAGTGCAAAGCTCGAGAGACAAGAGAGCTTAATCTTAGACAAGTCATTGCATCATATACTAATTCCTCCAAAGTTATGGAGAAAATGGTAAATGATCACAGGCCTACCAGTGACAGAACCGGTCCCGGGTTCCATCAGAACTGTCCCTCGAGAGATAAGCAAAACGACGGTTTGGGAACCTCAAATAATGAAGGATCTCGACCCAAACCTAATAAGGGTCATAAAGGACCACCCGAACAGACCAGAGTAGCAATTCATAAACCGTCCCTATACACCAGCAATGGAAAGTATAGGAAAGCTACAAGGAATGGCTGGGTAAAACATATCGAGAGGTCATCTAACCAACTCTCGCAAAGCCATTCTGAGTACAAGAAAAGCTACACTCCATATAATGCGCCTCAAGGCAAATATGAAAGGTTTGAGATCCACAGAGTTAGGAACTCACGGATGTGGGAAGGCAGACACTACCCATCCGATGAGGACTGGTCACAAGAATATGAACCATGGAAGAAACCTCAGTTCCAACAGTACCACGTGACCAAACAGGCAATGAAGGGCATAGTGTGTAAGCTCGAGGTCAGGCATCAACCTAAACTGATCTATGCACCTAAAAAGCCCAGAGTCTTTGCTAGCATTCCTTATGATTATCAAACGTATAATGGCTACATTACACCTAGGCCTGGAGTAATGGGCTCAAGGTATAAATGGATGCCTAAACTCACTAACCAACCAGGACCCAAAGTTTGGGTACCTAAATCTGCTTGATTTCCTTGCAGGACACCAGGGACGTGTGGTTCATTGGCAGTGGATGTTTGATTCATATGACGGGAAATCTTACATTACTAGAGAACATCCATCCTATCGAAGGTCCCCTGGTGACATTTGGCGACAACGAGAAGAAAGGACGCACAAAGGCTGTTGGTGAGATCTATAAGAATGAATTGGTGATCAAGGAGGTATCCTATGTTGAAGGGCTCAAGTTCAACCTCCTGAGCACAAGTCAATTCTGTGACAAGGGCTACAAGGTCATCTTCACCAAAAGCAAGTGCTGGATTATACAAGAGGAATCTCTCGAAGTCGTCCTGGAAGCATCAAGGAAAGGAAATATGTACATAGTGGATTGGAGATCTGCCAAATCATCTCTATGTATGCTAGCAAGGAGCAAAGAAGACTTATGTTGGGATTGGCACAGTAAGCTTAGTCACCTGAACTTCAAAACCATCAACAAGCTTACTAAGAGGAACCTGGTGGAAGGACTGCCTAAAGTAACGTTTCGAAAGGACAAGATTTGCGAGGCATGTCAACGTTGCAAACAGATCAAATCCTCTTTCAAAACCAAAGCTGAGACATCATCTACTAGACCATTAAGTCTTCTCCATATGGACTTATTTGGACCAGAAGATCCACCCAGCATGAGAGGAATGAAATACACTCTTGTGGTATAGATGACTACACAAGATTCACATGGACCGTGTTCTTAATCAAGAAAAGTGAGACAAAAGTTGCCTTACCAAATCTTCTAAGGTAAGTTCAAGTGGAGAAGGATGTCTCGATACTTAAGATTCGGTCAGATCAAGGAGGAGAGTTCGTTAATCAAGTTATCGAGAGCTACTGCAACGAGAACGGGATTCATCATCAGTTGTCAGCTACTCGAACACCTCAATAGAATGGCGTTACTGAAAGAAGGAACAAAACTCTCAAGGAAGCTGCAAGGACCATGCTTTCACAAGCCAACATACCACAAGGATTTTGGGTAGAAGCAGTCAACACAGCATGCTACACCCAAAATCGGTCCTTGATCGTGAAAGGAGCTGGAAAGACTCCGTATGAGCTGTGGAACGGAAGGAAACCGAACGTAAGCTACTTTCACACATTCGGATGTAAATGCTATATCCACAACAATGGAAAGACTCATCTAAGAGCCTTTGACGAGAAGGCAAACGATGGAGTATTTATGGGTTACTCATCGACAAGCAAGGCATTCAGAGTCTTCAACAAGCGGAGATTGGTGGTTGAAGAATCCATTCACGTCTCCTTTGATGATAGAGCATCAGTAGATCAACCATTAAAGCCAGTAGAAACAGTTGAAAATTCTGGAGAAATTCAGCCAGAGATATTCGAGAGATTAGATTTACCTCTCGATGGGAAGTAGTCTACAGTTCGAGACATTGCAGAACTCCATTTAGAATCAAACGATGAAGAAATCGCAAAGAAGGATAATCCTCAACCAGTTGATCCAATTCAGATTGTAGATGAACCTCCCACATCTCAACCTATAACCGAGGAATCAACTGAGGAACCACAACCTGATCTAAGATGGCTAAGAAGTCACCCCGCTGATCAAGTGATTGGAGATGTACGTGCCAAAGTTCGAACCAGATCAGCACGCAGAGAAAACATGTTTTCTTACTTTCTATCTCAAATAGAGCCTAAGGTGATTGATGAGGCTCTAAGTGATCCAGATTGGGTGCAAGCCATGCAGGAGGAACTTCATCAGTTTGAAAGGAACGAAGTATGGGAACTAGTTCCGAAACCGCATCATCAGAACGTCATTGGAACAAAATGGGTCTTCAGGAACAAGATGAATGAGGATGGAGTCATTGTTAGGAACAAGGTCAGACTTGTTGCTAAAGGATACTGCCAAGAGGAATGAATAGATTTTGATGAAACCTTCGCTCCAATGGCACATCTCGAGGCTATTCACATCTTTCTCGCATATGCCGCCTTCAAAGATTTCAAAGTGTATCAAATGGATGTCAAGAGCGCTTTTCTGAAAGGACTTCTTGAAGAAGAGGTGTACGTTGAACAACCTCCGGGTTTCTTGAAGGACGTGGGAGCTGACAAAGTATACAAGTTGAAGAAAGCACTCTACTGCTAAAAGCAAGCTCCGAGAGCTTGGTATGATACCTTATCCTCTTTTCTACTTCAATGTGGGTTCACCAAAGGCCTAGTGGACAAAACATTGTTCAGAATTAAGGATGGGGATCATATCTTATTGGTGCAAATCTATGTGGATGATATCATTTTTAGGAGCACCAATCCTGACCTGTGCGAGAAGTTCTCCAGTTTGATGAAAGGGAAATTCGAGATGAGCATGATGGGAGAACTCAATTACTTCCTAGGATTACAAGTCAAGCAGCTTAAGGAAGGTATCTTCATCAACCTGGAGAAATACACCAAGGATCTGCTCAGGAAATACAATATAGAAGGGAAGTCCTCAGTCAAAGTACCTATGGGAACCTCTCTACGTATCGACGTTGATAGTGAAGGTCGAGAGGTCGATCAGACTACGTATCGAGGTATCATCGGATCTCTTCTTTATTTAACTACAAGTAGACCAGATATATCCTTTGCAGTAGGTGTATGTGCTAGATTTCAGGCAAGTCCTAAGGAAAGTCATCTTAATGCATCTAAAAAGATCCTAAGATATCTCGGGTACGCAAAGTGTTGGACTTTGGTATTCGAAAGGTGGATCTTTCGAACTTACGGGTTATTCAGATGCGGACTTTGCTAGTTGCAAAATTGATCGAAAGAGCACATCTGGGACATGTCAGTTTCTAGGTGGGAGACTTGTCTCATGGTTTGGCAAGAAACAACATTCGATAGCTACAAGCACTGCTGAGGCAGAATATGTAGCAGTTGGAAGTTGTTGTGCTCAGATATTATGGATGAAGCAACAATTACTGGATTGTGGTGTTGAGTGTAAGGAAGTTAGGATTATGTGTGACAACACTAGTGCAATAGCTATCACTCAAAATCCATTGCTACACTCAAGAACGAAACATATTGATATCAAGTATCACTTCATCCGAGACCATGTTGAGAAAAAGGATATAGTATTGGAATATGTTGCAACAGAGGAGCAACTAGCAGATATTTTCACAAAAGCTTTATGTGAAAATCAGTTTTCTCAACTAAGGTTAGAATTGGGAATGATAGAATTGGGTTGAATGGTCAAATCTTATCTCCTTGTATTAAGTGCCATGAACTGTTTCGCTTGTGAGGGGCGATTACATCAACTTTATGGCAGCCTTGGAGTTACACAACATTGAATGGTCATTCATATAGCATCCCGTAACTCCAACAGTACCTAAGTTTTGCTATAAAAGGGTGCTTCTTCCTCAGTTTACATCATCAATCTCAGTTTCTACATGGAGAAAAAGAAAAAGAAAGATGATATACCATTCTGGTATAGAGGGAAGAAGTCAGCAGTTACGTCCAAGGACTTCCAAGGAGAAAACTATCCAGAGTTGTTGAAGGTTGAAAAGATTGCGGAGCTTCCTGATAATCCAAGCAAGCATCCTATTCCCATCAAAGGTGAATGGATCCCCAAATGCGAGGAGATCCTCAAAGGTGGGATACTGGAATCAGGAGAAGGATCTCGTATAAGTGGACCTCTCATAGCTGCCCATTCTGGAAAAGGAGCTCGTGAGGAGTGCAGCAGTGGAGAGAGAGAGAAGAACAAGAAGAATTAGCCATCCCTAGTCTTGTAACTAGAATAAATAGGATTTTAGATGGCTAGTTCCTGCTTTAACGTTCGAAACCTAGATGGCTACTTCCTGCTTTAACAAAAGCCTTTAGGGAATCAAATAATATATTGATTCATATGTAATGTATCCAGAAATCACTAAATGAACTTAAGGAAATGTTCTAAGTGATATCTTTTGCATGAATCAATCTTGTTCAACACCGCAATTTGCATTCGAAAGGTCAATCGAGAGACACAAAAGTCAGTCGATCCCAAGCATAGTTATGTCTCGAAGGAAGGTAGTTCGAGAGATTACTTCGAAAGATAACAGACTGATATTTGCTAATGAACAACTCATGGATATATGGAGGAATAAGGTGGGTTAGGGATCAATCACTCAGGGGGAAGATCCTTAACCACTTATGTTTTATCAAGACGGAGGAATAAGGAGGTTTAGGGATCAATCACTCAGGGGGAAGATCCTTAAACTCATATGAAAGTGAGTTCACCTTCGAGAGATGACAGTGAGGGTCCCAACGGCTATCTGTGGAAACGGCTAATTTGGAAATAAATTTTTAGCCACGTAGTCTTCGGTTACTGACGGTTTTCCTAATTTTGGGGACACTATCTTGATTAGTGGGAGCATGCTCTTAAAGTTCTACTTATTATATTATAACCCCACTCTCTCGAGTCCCAAACCGTCACATGATTTACCAAAAATACCCTTACTACATGATCTGCTCCTAACCGTTACAAAGGGGTATTTCAGACCTTTCATTCTTTTTAAATTAACCGGGATCACCTATCGGGTCAAGTTCTTAACCCTAACCAAACACCCGACCCATATCCACAACCTATAAAAGCCATAACCCGTCTTCTTTACCCGTTACCAAGCTAAAATCCGCATAACCAAATTCCCAAATCCTAAACACTGTACACATTCCTTCCAAAACTCAAAGCATTCATCAATGGCATCGTCAGGGTCATCATCTTCATCATCTGTCGACGAGTACCAGAAGGAGCTTCAACACATAAGGTCCCTCATCAAGCAAGTCAAGGCTGGGAGCATCCTTGACAAAGAAGGCTTCATTGCTCACTCAGCAAACCCAAAGTAGACGACGAGGGTTCTCAAAAAGTTCGAGAAAGCTGGGCTGATGCAGTACATGACGCATGACTACCAGACCATTCATGCCCTCGACTTTACTGAATGGTTCGCAAATGCCAAGGTCACGAATGAAAAGATTGTGAGTCGGTTTCAACAGACCGAAGTGACCGTGGTGATGCGAGATATAAGAGCTGCATTTGATTTCCCCACACCGGAAGGAGCAATCACCAATCTGTCGGACTATAATTTTGACAAGCAAGCTTTCTGGGAGAAAGTCTGATTGGAAAACGCACCATCATGCGCAACCTCTGCCCTCTGAAAGTATCATCTCAATGAGAGGTTCGCAACAGCTGCTGAGCTAGTGATGAAATTCATCATCAGCAAGGCCTCCGGGACAAACGAAATCACTCTGAACATCCTCAAGCTCATTCACGCTATCTGGAACAGAGTGCAAATGGACTGGGCTCACATCATCTTCAACTCTCTAAAGCAGCAAGTACAGGGCTCAGTCTCGAATATCAACCAATCGATCTCTCCAAAGGTTGGTTTTGGATTTCTTGTTTAACACCTTTTAAGTTTAAAGGGTTTTCAGTTGAGGGAAGGGAAGGGGATCCATTGAAATACCTATATGGGTAGGACGAGGTCCCAAGCCCCAAAATCTAAGGGTGTAAAGGCTGCACCCTCTCCCTCAAAGCCTAAAGGAAAGAGCAAGAGGAAAGCCTAATCTGCTTATGAGGATTCAGATTCCACACCTCAGGGTGTACTGGTTAAAAAGGCCACTAGAACGAGAAAGGCTAAGAAAGCCAAATCTGCTGCTGTCTCTAAGCTTCAAGAGGTAGCACCATCTATAATTTCAGTACCATTTGAGGACAGGGCACAGGCCCAGGGGGAACCTCAGGCTACACTAGCCGCTGAGGTTGAGAGAGTGCCCCCTACCAGGTCCATATCTGGAGAACTTATTGTTGATTTGAACTTGGATGCTGATACTGATGAGATTGCTGAGTCTGCTGATGTACCTCGAGAGATGGCTCGAGAGGTTGAAGGCACTGGGATTAGTGATCCAGTGCAGGTTGATGTTGTGGAACCACAAGAGGTGGCTAGCAGAGCAGAGGAGGTTCGAGACGTGGTCAGTAGTTTGGAACCAGTTGCAAATGACGAATTAGAGGTTGTTGCTGTAGATCAGGGCACTGTGGTCAGGGACCCAGTGCATAATGCTCATAACGTGGAACTGACGCCCACAGAATCTGCTCAAGTCAATAAGTCGGTTGCTCAAGTGATAGCAGATGTGGGGCTTGGTGATGATCTCTCAGATCAGGGTCGAGAGATAACTGAAGAGACTGTGCAAGATGCACAAATTGTGATGGATCAATCTGCTGGGCAGATTGATATTGATGAGGAAATAGCCACTCAGTTGGAAACAGAAGTAACAACTGAACCTCCATTGGATGATCTCTCCAGAGTGCTTCGATGGATCAACTGGCGAACAAGCTCCTTTATCCAATTGATGGCTCAGGCAGTAGAAATGGAGGCAGAATAACAGTTTGCTCTCCAGTGGTTGGGCATTTCTGAGATCCCAGCCCATGAATTACTTGATCTTGCCCATGAAATAAATGCAACCAAGAGAAATCTTGGAAGAACTGATAAAGGGAAGGGCATAGCGGCTGTAGAGACAGAGAATGAGCCTGAGATGGATCCTGAACAGGAAGCAAAATTTAGCGGCTGTTGGGACATCAAGTGGTGGACACGAGAGGTCCTAGGGAGACCTCATGAGTTGCACAGGATGACCCTGCAAATCCAATTGCAACAGCAGCAACTCCACTGTCCCAAGTTAGTGACTCTGCTCTGGACAGCCAGGACGCAACTTCGAGAGGTGCATTCAAGACCTCCGAAGCAGATGAGGCAGAACTAGTGCAAGATGGTATTATTCTCCTTCTGCTAGCTCCTGAGTCCACACCCTCAGTTAACACCGATGAAGCACAGACAGTTACAGAGGGTGTCATTCCTTTGCTCACATACCCTGGCTACTCAAGTGAAGGATGGGAGATACCGTCTCCTTTCTTGCTGCCGGCTGACACTCTACAATCCTTTACGGCCAAATTGTTTGATAGACAAAGATGGCATGTACCAGCTGCTCCTGAGACCATTGAAGTCCCTGATTCTCCTGAACAAGCTGAGTTGCAGGCCGATGAGCAAACTGAGCATACAGTCACAAGTCCTGCCGTTTCGAAAGGTAATGAGAAGGATGAGACTCAGTTCGAAGGTGGAAACCGGGAAGCACCTATCAAAAAGCAAACTCCTCTCTCAGACGCAATCCCACCAGCAGATGATCTAGTTCCCAGCACTGGTTCGTGAGGTGATGCTGAAGAGGTCCCTCAATCGGATGAAAACCAGGAAGCACCCGATGCTGAGGCTCCTTCCTTGGCTGATCTAACCTCACCAGTAGCTGATGCTGAGGTCACAGGTTCGAGAGATGATGAGCAAGAAATAATACATCCCTCAAGTGGAAACCAGGAAGCGCCTGATATGGAGCTACCTTCGAGCTCTGATCCTAGTGCACCTGTCGATCCTCAGACACAGATTCGAGAGGTGGACTCCCAATTGCAACTCTCGGGTGGAAATCTGGAAGCACCCAAGTCCCCTCCTCGCAAAGGTACCTTTCCACCTCCTTCTCCTTCTTCTGATGATGATTAGGAAGCATTTCTTGGCGAGGTGCGCCACTTCATGTCTGATCAATCAAGGAGAGTGGCCCAACTTGAACACAAGGTTCATCTTGTTCACATCTCATCCATGCCCACTGCTGACAATGATGCTCCATCCACTCGGGAGGAACTCCTAGAACAGGTGGCTTGTACTGAGGATGCTGCCCGAAAAGCAAGGTCTGAAGTTGCTGAATTAAGGGAAGAACTTCAAGCTTTCAGAGCATCAACGGAACTTCGACAGGACATGATGAAAGCTCTACTCGATGATCTGTCGAACCAGGTGCCTGCTCAGCTCCAGAACTTGTTTGAAGGTATAACCACCCTCCTTTCGCGTCACGATGATGCCAACAAGGGGGAAGAAACATCTAGAACATCTGGATCAAGGGCAACCAGCAAGAAAAGGGCAACCAATGAACCCTTAGCTTCCGCACCACCTCCAAAAGTTCCAAGGATAACCAACAAGAAATATGAGGAAGCTAAGAGGTTGGAGGAACAAAGGATCCAACAAGCACTGGAAATGGAGAAAAGGAGAGAAGAAGACAGAGAAAGAAAAAGAAAGAGGCAAGAACAACAAACAATAAAGGAGAAGAAAGATGAGCAATTTATAAGGAACTATAGAATGGGCATCAAGGAAGACACGACCAAATACCTAGGTGAGATCATCGTTAGTCTTCTAGCCAAAGCTGACCTATCTTCTCACAGTGGTCTTACTCCTCAAGAATGCATCGAATGGTGGAGAGATGGGGTAGTTGAAGGAAGGTTCATAGGCAAAGCATATGTCTACTACCTATATCTTGATGTCACTGATGAATACATCAAGATGGTAGATGATAAAAACCCCATCAAGACACGAGCAGCCATCAATGAGAAGAGGAAAGAAGACAAGCAGTAAGCTCTCGCTGTCAACATGCATTGTTAACTGTTTTTATGTTGTTCTTTGCCATCTTATTTATTTTTTGCTAAGTACAAACTCTGTAAAACATTTCCTTGATCTTAATATATATATCTTTTGCTGGGGTGTTGCATGAGTTTTCTTTATGTCTTAGCAGGATTAGAACTTATTGTCAAACTTACCGTATGCGCTGAAAATAAAATAAAAGTTTATTTTCTTGAAAATTAGCCATATAAGTAAGTATAGTGTTGGCATCATCAAAAAGGGAGAAATTGTTAGGAACATATTGTAATAGGTTTTGATGATACCAACTGTAAAACATAATCCCCTAAGTCTCGATTCATAGGAAATACATGTAAAGTTCGACAAGTAAACTAAGAGCGAAAATACAACCGGGTAATTGAGCTCAACTCGGAAAATATTTAAGCTCAACTCGATAGGGTGTTGGTTTTGGGTCCATGGCGTGATATGTTTCGAGACGCGCGGGCTTGGTCGGTTGAAGGGAGGTGTAGTGATCATATGCCTCTTTTCTTGATTACTCAGTCAGCTAGCCGTATGCAATACACTCGGCACCCTAGATATGAGAACAGATGGGGTCAATTACCAGAATGTAGACAAATTGTGGAAAATGTGTGGGAGCATTTTTCATCAACGTCGATTGGGGACTACCTGGGCTTATGTGGTAAGGAGTTGTGGGGCTGGGTAGAGGGCGAACCAAGGATGAATTGGAGAAATTGAAATTTTGTGAGGCTAGGATGAGTGCTCTGCGGATGCGAAGGGATGTAGCGGGTTTGAGGGAGTTTGATGAGGTTCAGAAAACATACCTGTCTGTGATTAAATCCAAGAGTGACCGATGGCGTTAAAGGGCAAAAGAAAATTGGTATAGAGGAGGGGACAGTAACACACGGTATTTTCATTCTTCTGTTAATAGCCGGAGGTGGAAAAATTGTATTGATGCTTTACGGGATTCCAATGGTGCTCTTGTCTATGATGAGGAGGGTAAAGAGGCGATTATAGTCAACTATTTCCAAAATCTGTTTTCTACAGAGGAGGGTGATAGTCGACCAGTGTTGGATTGTATTCAGGCTCGTATTTCGGATAACCAAAATGCTGCCCTGTTACAGCAGGTTACGCCTGAGGAGGTCCGTGCTGCGCTCTTTGCTATGCATCCAGATAAGTCCCCGGGACCGAATGGTTTATCGCCGGCATTCTTCCAAACTCACTGGGATGTCGTCGGTGCCGAGGTAGTCCTATTTTGCCAATCTTTTATCTCTACCGGTGTTTTACCTACTTTTGTTAATACTACTCATATTGTACTTATCCCAAAGAAAAAATACCCTGGTCTTATGTATGATTTTCGACCTATTTCGTTGTGTAATGTTGTTTATCGCATTTTGGCGAAAGTTTTAGCAAATAGGTTCAGGGAGGGTGTTAAATTCTGTAATTTCTAGTTTCCAAATTGCTTTTATTCCGAGGAGATCAATTGTGCATAATGTTCTCATTGCATTTGAATCTATTCATGCCATAAATCGTATAAAAAAGGATAAGGGGGTTTTGGAGCTTTAAAGGTAGACATGAGTAAGGCTTATGACCAGGTGTAGTGGGGATTTCTGGGAAAGGTTATGGAGAAGTTGGGTTTTAGTGAGTGGTGGGTGAGGCTCATGAAGGTCTGTGTGTCCACGGTGAGTTATTCAGTGTTAGTAGAGCGTAAGCAATGGGGTCCGATAAATCCCTCTCAGGGTTTACGGCAGAAGGATCCTCTTTCACCTTGTCTTTTTATCACTGTGGTAGAGAGTCTAAGTGAAATGTTGCGTGTGAGTGAGGCAAATGGGGCTTTGCATGGGATTTGTGTTCTAGAGGGGCCCCTAGAATTTCCCATCTTTTTTTCCCTGATGACTATTTGTTTTTCTTTCGAGCAAATAGTCTTGAGGCGGGTTGTATTAAGGAAATTCTTCGGGAATATGGTCAGGCTAGTGGTCAACAAATAAATTTGGCAAAATCAGCGATCAATTTTGGATGTAATGTGGTAGGGAGGATAAGGAGGCTATTTGTGAAATTCTTGGAATTCACAAATAGCATACTCGGGGAAATTTAGAAATTATTTGGGTCTGCCGGGGTATGTGGGCTGGCGTAAAAGGGAGATTTTAGGGTTTGTAAATGATAAGGTGTGTGGTAGGATTCTCCATTGGACAAATCGGTTCCTTTCTCGGGGAGGCCGTGATGTGTTGTTAAAGACTGTTCTTCAGAGTGATCCTAATTATGCAATGATTGTCTTCCTCTTTCCAAAAGGGTTGTGCGATGATATTGAGAAATTAATGAACTCTTTTTGGTGGGGTTGTGAGAATCGGAGGGCAGGTATACGGTGGAGTAATTTGGAAGATTTATGTAGGCCAAAGAGTGTAGGGGGAATGGGTTTTCGTAGGGTGAGGGAGATGAATCTTGCTATGCTGGGTAAGTAGGGTTGGAAGTTGTTGCATGAGCCGAATGCTTTAGTGTCCAGAGTTTTTAAATCTCGCTACTTCCCTCGTTGTTCTTTCATGGATGCAGGGAGGGGGTCTAACCCTTCTTTTGTTTGGTCCAGTATTCGTGAAACCCAAAGTTTGTTGCAGAAAGGGTTGAGATGGAGGATAGGGGATGGGGAGAGGGTGAAAGTGTGGGGTGATCCTTGGCTACCCGATAGTGAAAATTTTCGAGTGTTTTACTCCGGAACCTATATATCTAAATAACCCTGTTGTCAAATCTCTCTTTATTAGTGGTACTACCTCTTGGGATGTTGAGTTAGTGAGGGACAATTTTTGTGCTAGAGACAGTTCTCTCATTTTGAGTATTCCTACCTTCTCTTTGCCTATGCCTGATGTTTTGTTTTGGACTGGGGAAGATGATGGTCAGTATTCAGTTCGTAGTGCTTATAGGCTAGCTTGGGGGTTGGGTGTGTCCACTGGGACTTGCAAATGGACTGGTATTTGGAATTTGAAGCTGCTACCAAAAATAAAATGCTTTTTTTGGACCTTGTGTAGTGCAAAACTCCCAATTAAAGATGCTTTGATTGTTAAACAAGTGTTTTGTGATCATGTGTGCCCTTTGTGTGGAATTGAGGCTGAAACTGCAGTTCATCTCTTTGTGAACTGCAGTTTTGCTCATGACTGTTGGAGCATTTTAGATAGTGATTTGGGGATGGGCTTAATGGAGTCGATTCAGAGCTGGGTTGGGGAGATGTGAACGACATTGTCGAGGGAGATGTGCGAGAGAGCGGTGATTATTTGTTGGGCTATTTGGGAAAACAGAAATGATATGGTATGGAATAATCAGTGTAAGGACCATGCATCTTTGGTTCGTCAGGCGTTTGGTTTCGTGAGTAATTAGAAAGCAGTGCATTATGCAGCTACTCGCGATGATCGACCCAGTGTTCTGCAAAATGACACTATGCAGTGGAGCTTTCCTCCTTATGAGTTTTTGAAGGTAAATATTGATGTTGTTATGGACTTTGGGAATAAGATGATGGGTTTTGGGTGGGTGGTCCGTGATGATGAGGGAGTCGTTGTTGGGGTAGCTATGCGGTGTATCTAGGGTTTGCTTTCAGTCCGGGAGGCAGAAGCTATGGGTGCCCGGGAGGCTCTTAGCTGGTTAAAGAGGAGAGGGTGGCAGCGGGTGATTGTCGAGACTGACGCTCAGATTGTCACGAACGCTGTGCAGCAGGAGGGTACTTCTACTCCATTTGGTGGACTGGTAAATGAGATCAGGACCTTATTGCAGCAGCTTGAGTTAGTTTCTTTCATTTTTTGTTCGTAGAAATCTTAGTATGCTAGCTCATGTATTGGCCAAACATTCGTTGTTTTTTACTACCAGTGAGCTCTATTAATGCTTCGATTATGTTCCTCGTTGTTTGTCAGGGCTAGTGTGTATGAACACCGTTATTCATGAATGAAATTTTCTGCTTGTTTGTTTTTCAAAAAAAATGTTAAGGATACATATATATGTATATATAAGGTAGGGTTAGGTTTTTGAAATATGATTTTAGGAATTGGGCTAAGGAAATTTGTCTTCAGTATTTTGGGCTCTTGAATTATTATTGGGCTATGTATAATAAAATATGTATAGACTTTGAAAATTTGATAGTTATAAAAACGATTTTTTGCAGGCTTGTCTCAGATAAATTTTGGATAATAAAATCATGAGCTATAAAATAGTTTATTTAAATTTTGGAGCGAAATAATTTATTTTGAAAACTATCCTTGCTAAAATGTTTAGGAAAATAAAATAAATTTTATTTTTGAGAGTATTTTTATTAAAATGATATTGTTTAAAATAACTGGGTGTCACATTAGTTCCCTTATAGGACACCAAGTCCTCTTGTATAAATATTTCGGGATAAAACGGATCCGATTTTTCTTAATAAATTACTTGTTCTCTCCGTATCACTCTATATACTTGTTTTATTAACAGTGGTGTTAGCCCGCCGTCGACTACCCGTTAGTTGTAAAACGAACAAGATTCAAATTCTTTAGTAATTATAAAACTCATTACCTTTTTCATCCTCTACTTTTGAAAAAAATGATAAAAATAATGAAAAATAAACTAAATAAAAAGGTCATTGTCTATGCATTAAATATGAAACTCTAATATATGTGTGTATATGTGCGCACGCGCGCGTGCGTGTGCGTGTGTGTAATATTTATTAATTTTAATTTTAATTAATTATTTATTTCTTTATTTTTATTTCAATTCCTATTTAGTACTAAACAAAATGTCTTTTGTTTACTTAAACTTGTAAAATTACCAAGTGTTTAATTTCAATCTTGATTCCGATTTCAATATTTTAATCAAGCGCTCCCTTAGGCAAATTATGGTCCACACAGCTGTGTGGACCATGATAAAATGTACATTTTTAATGTACTAAATATACATTATTTTTGTACTGAATGTACATTATTTTTATATTATAAAATAATGTACATTCAGTACACAAATAATGTATATTCCCTGAATACAATATACATTATTTTTATATTGAATGTACATTATTTGATAGTGTGGTCCACACAGCTAAGTGGACCATGGTCCACACAATAATGATTGGCTCCCTTATAAACCTAGTCAACTACATAATTAATGTATTAATATATAGGATATACTCCATCCGTCCCATTTTATGTGTCTAGTTCGATTCAAAGGCTTGACTGGATTTATTTTTAATTAAATTTTTCATAATATTAAGTTTAGTATTAATATACAAAATTTATATATTTAGAAACTACACTAAACGTACTAATAAACACAAAAAATAAAATTTAAAAATAAATAAAAATTATTAAAGAAAATAAACAAAGAAAAAGAATTAGGTTGATCAATGAATAGTAAGTAGAATAGATAAAATGGAACAAGGACAGTATTATATAAGAAAATCTTACAGTGAGCTATTCTTTTTACCCTGGCAAATTCTTCTTTTTTATTTTTTAAGCATGCTATTTTTCAAATTCCAATTTATTCTTTGAGATGCTTGTTTGGTGTAAGCAATAACACTAGAAAAATATGAATTAAAATGAAATTGAAAGTGTAAAACAGAAATGATACTCAATAGTCATTACCATATTGGTTCTCCTCTACAGGAAAAAAGTGAAAATAGAGTAGGGCCTTTTTATGTCAGAAAAGCCCAACCTTTCCATCAGCACAGCCTTTTCAAGACTGACACCAATAATAGCACATAAATGGGCATCTTGTAATGGTAGTCCAAGGCCAACCCACAGATCATTGACTGACCCCCTTTGACCAGTCCTCTGCTGCCCTACACATGGCCATGCTCAGAACTTCTACTCACCATCAGTATTCTCTAGCATATGCTCCCATTTCTCTCAAAAAGAAAAAATATAAAAGCAATAATATATTTGTGCAGTCATTTGAAATGCACACAGTACTTGAGTAGATATTAGAAAATGTGTGTGCAATGATAGTGGAATCTTTAGACTCCTGCTTGTTCAAGTACAAGGAAGTACGGGTAACTCTATTAAAAATAACTAAGAATGCGAACTTGTAATTCACTCACAAATTCAAATCATATTTCTTTTGATTTAAGCCAATCAGCTATGGACAATTTATATTGATTTATCTCCTTGTAATCATTTACCTAATAAAGTTACAAGGCGAAGTTTACTTAGTGCACACTTTTTAAAAGTGATTGTTGGTTTCCCATCACTCTAGCAGGTGGTCTATTTTCTTTTTGCAGACAGTGAGGTTGCATCTTGTGTTGACCAATGCCACCAATATTCATATTGAACCCACTAATGCAATGTTAAGTGTCCCGAGAGATACAGTGGTATACAGTATAATAGAATGCATATGGAAAATAATATTAAGCCAGAAGAAGGTGGTTTGAATTGAATATCATTCTTGACAGAGAGAAACTGAAAATCTTGAAAACATAATACCTGCTAAGAATCAATTCATGATCAGCTTATTTACAAGCAATTGGATCTATACCAAAATATGTTTTTTTTTTCCAGTACTAGTTCAAATCGTTAGTACTGAAATAAGGGATCAAGGCCACTGTTTAGGAACTGATTGGATCTTTTTCTTTTTTTTTTGGATGATCAGATAAAAGGATTATTAGCAAGGATTGAACTTGCAAGTCAGGAGGGAGGGGCCCCAGGCTGGTTATTGTTAGTTGCCAAAGTAAGGATAGAATTTGCAAGTCTGTTAATGGCATCCACAAGGCCGTTGATCCCTTGCCTGTTAATCTCAGCCTTTGATTCCTCAATCTGAAGCCTTCTCTCATGCAAGCTCAGCAGCTCCCTGTGCCTCCTCTCTTCCCTCTCTTCACTAGACTGAATGGCTTCTGCTATGAGTGCAGCACTTCTTGAAATTGCAGGCCCAACTTCTTGATGGGAATTAATGTTTCCTCCTCCACTAGTCTGGGTCCCACTGGTTCCCTCTCCCATTCTTCTCCTCTTTGCTGGTGAGTCTGAGTGCTCACTTGTATCAGGATCTGAGCTATCACACATCTCCAACACACATATATGAAAATGCAAAAACCACAAATTAAAATTAATTAATACCCTACTAAATTCAAACCCTTAAGTGCCAATAACTACCATGAATATGATGAGGGAGCACTCATTAAAGCACTCAACTTTTGAATGACGTGGAAAACTTCACAACCTTTTTGGGTGTGAGTAAACTCGCATTCTGACCCTAACAAAAGGTTACAAGAAAGTAAATAGTCTAGTAAGGGACAATAATTCAAACTCGTGATCTTGTGGTTATAAACATAAATCTCTTACCATGTCACCCCTAAAACACTCAACTTTTTCTCTAGGTAGATGTGTGGGATTGACTTCAATGCACATATGGAACTTGAAGCAATAATGTGTTATGAAAAGATGGGAGAAAATGTCAGCTTTGAAAAGATGATGGGTGGTGGGGGGAATTCTCTGGGTAAGATAAATACACTATGAGCTCCACAAACCCATCAATGACGATGGGTCAAAATTACTACCTCCGTTCCAAAATGGATGTCCAGTTCGTTTAACGAGGCTTGACTGAAGTAATTTTTAATTCAATTTTTTCATAATATTAAGTTTAGCATTAATATATAAAATTTATATATTTATAAACTACATTAAAAGTACTATTAAACACAAAAAATTAAATTTATATATAAATACACTATGAGCTCCACAAACCCATCAATGATGAAGCATCAAAACTACTACTTCTGTCCCAGAATAGATGTCCAGTTCGTTTAACGAGAAGTAATTTTTAATCCAATTTTTTCATAATATTAAGTTTAGCATTAATATATAAAATTTATATATTTAGAAACTCCATTAAAAGTACTATCAAACAAAACAATGTTAAATTTAAAAATAATAAAAAAATTACTAAAGAAAATAAGCGAGTTGGTTTGACCATGAATAGTAAATAGGATAGGTAAAATAGGAGTAACACCCATCATTGATCTCATTGAAATGGGAAAAATGGAATCTTGATTAAAATATTTGTCCGGGAAATGTCAGAAAGTGGGAGAAAAAGATACCTACTCTGGGAAAGGGCTGAGTGGTGCAATGTGGCTGGTGCTGATAATGAAGCGGTGGTGTTTGTGCCGCCGCCGCCGCCGCCGCCGTGGGCGGCGGCGGCGGAGGGAGTGGCAGTGCAGCAATTTGAGCTTCAAGGGGGGATTGTTGCATTGGAGGAGGCAAATGCTGGGGAATGAAACCAGAAGTGGAAGCAGAGGCAGAACCACCACCCATACCCACACCCACACCCATACCCACCACCACTCTCTGACCCTTCCTATCTACCACTTCCACCAATGCCTCATAAATCTCACGCAGCATATTAGTGGGCAAGTTGTTCTCCTTCCTCTCATTCCTCTCCAGTTTCCAATACGATTTGTTATCATCTCCACTCACCCTCCGCTCATACTCCCTCACCTTCTTGAAATCCCTCATCAGATTATCCCACTTATCATTGCACTGGTTTTGGCTCCTCAAACACCCATTGCTCCAACAATAATCCTCCACCCATTTCCACCTAAGCTCCGTTGGTTTCCCCCTCTCCCCCCCACTGCTCTCCCCAGCTTGCCTCCTCATCCTCCTCTCATCATCCATCCTCTTCGCCTCTATCAACACCATTGTCTCTTGCACTGTCCAATTCCCTTTCCTGTACTCCCTCATCACATTACTGCTCACCACCACTTCCATGCAAAATCTCCACCTATATATGCACTTACAAACAAACAAACACCAATGGATAAGCTAAAATTTTTCTCAATGTATCTATGATCTTTTACAAAGAATATAAATTTTTTTTTATAGTTATGATCCTATATATACAACACTGGGTTTTCTCAAAGAGCCTTGAAAGCTTAAAAGTTGAAATCCAAAACTAGTGATTCGAACCACTAAGCGTGGAGAGAGAGACGGTTATAGAAAAAGTAAGAAAGGCGAGCTTTATGAGAAGCACGTCAAAACTTGTGCTAAAATCGGAGGAAGCTGATGACGCCAAACGGCATTTAAAGCTAAAGTACCACGTCACTGACTCTTCACTACTTTTTTTTTTTTTATCTGTCCTGCCAGCTAGGACAGAATATGGGTCCCACTGTTTACAGAGCAGGTTTGACTGAACAGAGAGGTTTGACTGTCCCCAGTGGGGCCCTGAGAAAGCCTGAATCGTCACTGTCGTGCTTAGTATTTGGAGTCTAGCCTGTTCTTTGTTCAGGATACAAAATCCAAAGGACTTTTTGGTCATTTTCTCACCCTCCACAATAAATTGTGGCCATGGCCATGGTGGGTTAAAGGACAAAATAACACCAACAAATTCAAACATTTAATCATATTAAATGCTTTTCAAATTTTAAATTTCTGTCTAACATTTTAAATTTTGTAACCAAATGTTCACAATTGATATATAGTCATGTTGAAAATTTTATAAACAATTTATTCATTAAAGAGTTAATTATCGAAATAGTCCCTTGACTATAGCGAAATTACCGATTTGTTCTTCGACTATTTTTTTTACTAATTATGTCTTTTAATTTTAAAAATCTTAACCATTTTGGACTTCCGTTTGTTTTGCTCTTAGACATTTGTTAACTCAGAAATAAATTGATAATTTTTCTATAGTCAATGGACCATTTTAGTCATCACTTGCAGCATTTTTTTTTTGAAAAGTTAATTACTGAAATGGTCACTTGATTATAGCGAAATTATCAATTCGGTCACGAGTTAATGAATGTCTAACGGTAAAATAAATTGAGGACCAAATTGATTCAGATTTTTAAAATTGACGAACTTAATTAGTAAAAAAAATAGTCAATAACCAAATTAATAATTTTATTATAATTAATGGTTTGTTTCGATAATTAACTCTTCATTAAATATTTGTCGTACCAATTTAGTGGCGCTTTTCATTATTTATTTTTATCTTTTATTTCAGGTGGCGTTTTTTCATTTTTATTTTTTTTCTCCATTTTCCAACGAAGAAGCTACCCTCTTTCTTGGTTTTCTTTGTACCCACCCCCAACTTACCCACATCTCTATCTATTTATTATTATTATATTAATTAAACTTTTTGTTTGTTTTCTCCATTTTAGCAGTGAAATATTGTTTGTCCTACTCTTTGTCTTCTCTTTTTAATAATTTTTTTAAGATAATACAATGAATTTTAAATATGTTTCTGGGGTGTTTGGAAAATGGTTGAACAATTATTTTCTCAATCAATTTGATTATTTTTAGTTATTTAACAAAACCAAACACCTAAAATTGTTGTTTGGTAAATCAATTTATTTGCATAGCTTATTAGTATGATTTTCCATTTTTCAAAATGCTAGTTATGATAGTGTTTTCATATGGCTTCTTGCATTTAATAATATTTAAAAGTTAAAACTACCCCTAAATTCTCTCTATGCTCCCAAATTTTTACAACAAATTGAAGTTGGGAAAACAACACCACAAGATTAGTACCTACATATTTTTATAATTACAATTTAACCCTAAGCTCATTTTAATAATAATAATAATAATAATAATAATAATGAAAAATTATTTTAAAACTTATATATCTATAATTAAAAATAAATTTAGCGATATTTAATTAAATAAAAATTAACTGATACTCTTATATTTATAAAAAACTGATACTCTTATAAGTCATTTGATATATCAACTAACCCTAAATAGTTAATTTACCAAACACACTTCTACAAAAAACTAATATTACCATCTAGCCAAAACAACTAATACAATCAACTATCTGCTAATAATTGCCAAACACCAAATTATAAATTCATAAATAAAAACAAATCAAAGTAATAATATATATATATATATATATATATATATATATATATATATATAACTTATTGAAAATGCCATTTTATATTGAAAACTACTTCACCAAATGCATTCAATTACTAATATTGAGAAGAGGAATATTTGTTGTAAGTATAGAATTTTTGTATTAAATAAATAATGAAGACTCACACGTGGTTAAGCCGGGAGTAATCATGACACCAAATCTATGCTTCAATAAAGTAACATATAATCATTTCAGCAAACAAATGCACAAATTATATTTTAATTTTCTATTAAAAGGAACAAAACAAAGTGCACACATATCATATTGTAGCAAGCTATTTCATTTGATTTGATGTGACGTGCTAAGGTTGAACCAAAATAAGCCATAGTTTCACTCGCACCATATAATAAGTGAAGATATAACTAGGGTCTTGGAGAATATCAATTTTTTTTTTTTTACATTTATTAGTTACTGGTAAATTATTCATGAAAACATGTGATACAAGATTTAGTGCAAAAATATATTGTTTAAATAGAATTTTTTTGAACGTTTATCTCTATCTAAAAAAAAATCAAAATTTAAAAAACTCAATCCCTACTATTTCAGGCTCACTAAGATCTTATGTGCATCTAGCTGAAGCTCTTGCTATTAAAGAGGCCCTATCTTGGTTAAAGGAGGAACATTGGCAGAAAGTGTGCATCCGTTCTGATTGTCAATATGTCTGCCGACTTTTTAATGACTCCCCTGGGGACTTATCATATACTAATATTATAATATATTAAGAACCGTCGATGCATTTTATCTAAGTTTCAGGCATTTACCGTTAGATACTCTAGTAGATTAATGAATGTGTTTGCTCACACCTTGACTCGGGTTGCGCATTCAAAAATTGATTTTTTTAGTTGGGTTGATTTCCCCCCTCATTGTATTCACTCATTGATTAATTGATATTGTTTTTTTTTTTTTTAAAGAATTGTTTTGAATGTTTATCTCTATTTAAAAAATATTTTTTTTAATATGCTAGAAACTGTTAAAGAAAAATATAAGTAAATAAAATCAAAATAACCTCTTCATCAAGTATATATCAACCTTGTTAGCATCTAAAGAAGGAGATTCAATTATCCACGCTCCTCCACGGTTTCTTCATGATGATACTTCTCTATGTATTTTATTACCCTAAATTAGTTAAATGATTCGTACATTTATTTTCTTAAAAAATATGTGACGAGCTTTAAGTAACCATTCTTCCTTTAGTAATTAATTTGTTTACCATCTAATCCATCTAATAGGAAGTTGTGACAACCTCTCAAGCTTGCCTCATTATGCTTATCAATAATAATAATAATAATAATAATTAATTATTATTACTACTACGAGGCAATTTATGTGGCTCTCAAATGGGCATGGGACAAAGGTAACAAGAAGATTCATTTCATTAGCGACGTGAAGGAGGTCGTGGGTTGGCTCAACAAAGGGTTAGACATGCGCAACACCTATATGAATATTATTAGAACTTGCAATGACTGGATTACTAAAGATTGGGAGGTCACCATCAAATACTCTCCCCGAGAGAATTACACTATTGCGGACTGGCTCGTGAAGATGGTCCTGGAAAGAAACTGCGATTGGATTGAATTCAAAGACCCTCCTATAAAGATTAGTAGTTAACTTTTGATTGAGAAAGCCAAGATGTCCCTGGACATAAGGAACGATTAAGCTTTATGTTTGTTTGGGTTCCTCTCCCTATTTCCCAAAAAACAAAAAAAAATATTTCATAAACAATTTTATGATAATTTTATACAACCGATCGAGTGAAATATTATTATTATTATTATTATTATTATTGTTGTTGTTGTTGTTGTTGTTATTTTTTTTTTGGAGTACTACAGACTCTGTTACAATGCAGTATCTGTTCATAATTATTTTTTCAACCTACTAAAGTTGTTTCTATTATTATTGTTGTTGCTGTTGTTGTTATTATTATTATTATTATTATTATTATTATTATTATTATTATTATTTGCCATGATAATTTACCTCTTCCCACCAACAAGGATTCTGAAAGTGATTTTATAAGTTTCAAGAAATAGAAAAGAGTCAATGTCACTGTCGATACTTCGAGAATTCTCATTAATTTATTCCAAATCATTTTGTCGTGGGTAGAATATAGAAATTCCACAATAAAATAAAATAAAATAAAATAAAAAGAGGCAATAAATTCTATCGCATGTAGTTGATACCCAACTTATTATTGACTGTATCTTTAAAGATTTATCAAGTACATGTAGCTGTATTATTCAAATAAAAAAATGAGTACATGTAGCTGTACGTGAGCAGCAGAAGAAAAAGAATAGTTTGGGAATTGGTAATTGCCTTTTTGGACCATCGAATATGATTAACTCGAGTGTTATAATATTTTGGAGGTTTTTTTTTTTTTTTTTTTCATAATGTAGTTCTAAACTTATTATCAAATAAAATGATTTAAAACTAATTTCTTAATGATACTTTTTGCCTTATTAATATCTTATCACTCATTCTTTATATGTTATCATTGTCACGCCATATACATTGTCATGCTACTCACTCTTTCTATGTCTTTCTATGTTATTATTGTCACATTATATACATTGTCATATCATTAGTACCATATCATTTATCTAACTAAATCATCCACATTATCATGATACGTCATACGTAAACATAATCTTAACTTATTAATATGTTTCCTTTTTATTTTAATACTCCCCCCGTCCCATTTTACCTGTCCTATTTACTATTCATTGGTCAAACTAACTCTTTATTCATTGTTTATTTTCTTTAGTAATTTTTTATTATTTTTAAATTTAATTTTTTGTGTTCAATAGTACTTTAAATGTAGTTTCTAAATATATAAATTTTATATATTAATGCTAAATTTAATATTATAAAATTTTGGATTAAAAATAACTTTAGTCAAGCCTCGTTAAACGAATCAGACAACCAAAATGGGACGGAGGTAGTAGCTTTTAACTGAGGTGATGTCTTTTTTTTTTCTTTAAAAAGGTGTTTTAAAACAATTTTATTACATTTTTTAGATGACGAGAGAAACGTGTAATTGCTACTTGAGAGGGCGTGTGCTCTGTTGGAAAAAATGACATAAAATATATGGCATTGAAAATAACTATTTTGTAGTACAAATATTAGTGGGGTCCAATTCTGATTTGGGTCGGGTCAAAGTGAATTCGAGTTCATCGTAGGTAGACAAAAAGATTGATGTATTGTACGCTCAAAACGGATAATGGGTGAATGAAAAATGGATTCTCAAAGTAGACCCATTTGAGTTGGAAAATAAAGATGGAAAGGCTTTAAAATAGCCTTTGACCCACATTGGTTTAGGAATTGGGTTTGCACCACGTCTAGCCCAAGACGTAAAACGTGGCGCGCTTGGGAGGCATTCCCAATATTATCCTTTAGGACTTAGAATTTGTTTTGCTTGTTTTCGCCTTATTTTTTTTATTTATTAGTAATTTTTGTCTTTCGTATAGCTTTGTTTGAACTAACTACACAGATTCAACATTTGGAGGTATATTCTGACCACAATTCATCAAACAAGTCATCGACACTAGCAAAGAGGCGAATAAAAATCAAAGTAGAACGTATCAGACCCCACGCCTTCCTCACGAGTGGAGGGAGCGTGGACGTTCAGCTAGTACGCATCCACGCCAGCATCCACGCGTGGAGCCGGCGTGGACCTGAACCAGTACCCATCCACGCGTGGATGAGGCGTGGACACGCCCATGCACCAGAAATGTTGCGTAAAAGTGGCGCAAATGTGCTTAAATCTTGCCCTTTTTTCATTTCTTTCCTTTCCACGAACAAACTACATCTCTAAGGTAAAAACACTTCATCCTAAGGCATTTTACTTGCAATATTTCAAGGGAATATCATATCTAAAGTCATCAATGAAGGTAATCTTTAGATTTCCTTGCTTTATTTGGTTCAAGTGCTATAATTTAGCTTTGAATGGGTATCTTCCTAGATCTACATTGTATTGTCTTCTCTCATGTTACATCATTGATTTAAGAACATATATGTTAGGTTTGAGTTTACATTGTGCGACACCCCTAAAATTTTCATGTTGAGATAGGCATAAACTTAATATAAAAGCTAGCAATCTCAGAACTAACAACAGGATAAAGCGGAAGCATACTAATACTCAAACGAGCGTTATGCCACATCTAGGTAAATCCAACCCTAGATGCACAAGCTAAGGATCCAAAACACTAATCCATAAAGTAGAAAAACTGAAAGAGTCAATACATAAAATATAGTCTAAGGCACACAGGCCTGAAAAACATCTAAACAATCCACTAGATTAAGCATAGAACGAAGTAGGTCTATCTCTAACGCGTTCTCGGCTCTGTTTACTTCATACTTGAAAAACAGTTAGGAAAACATTAGCAAAGAAATGCTAAGCAATCAACCACTCACACTCATGAGAAATACATAGTATAGTATGGTTTGTAAATAGGTTTACACACACGTATAGAATATACGCACCAACGAAACTGTTCTTTATTTAAATCAGATGACTCAACAACAACAAGCTGAATGAATCACAAACCAAAGACTCTTCCAAATGAATCCAATATTAAGGAACAAATGCATAAGACAACAAGTCTATAACAAGATACCAACTTAGTCACAAGTTCAGTAGAATAACCACAAGTGAAACCAACCAAACACAATCTCACATCACTCTCTCAGAGTGACCCTAAAACCATAATACAAAGGATAAGATCCAAACCACAACCACTAAGCCATAATACCAATCATCATACCAAACCACCATACCAATGTCACAACATAGAGGCATAAAGCCCAACCACAGAGGCACAAAGCCCAACTACAGAGGCACAAAACCCAACCACAGAGACATAGAATGCCCATTACCACAGAGGCGCAAAGCCCAACCACAAAGACATAGAATGCCCATTACCACAAAGGCGCGAAGCCCAATGATGAGTGCAATTTTTATACTTTATTTCATAATGTTTGACCTAATAATTTTTACCAATTAGTCATATTTTTTTATTTTATCTTATTAAATTATTACATTTTTATTTATTTTCAATTTTAATAATAATAATAATAATAAAATAATAATAATAATAATGTTGCAGCTTTTATTGGGCTTAATTATTTGAGCCATATTATGTTAGTGAATATCTTAGTTGCTTGTTGGGCTATTTGTTTTATTAACCTAGTCATTTGTGTCGATGCAGGGTTGTTATGCCGTGGACCTAGGTCCACATTGCAAGGTGGACCTGGGTCTACATTCACATACACTATACTCTACATTCACATACACAATATTCTACATTCACACTTTGTAAAATCCACATTCACACATTACAGGATTATATGTTTAGTAACTATATTACCACTATTATGCATTCACACATTCAAAACTCTATATTTACAGGTCTTATAGTCCATATTCACAACTTGAGAACTCCACATTCACACATTACAAGGCTACAAGTTGCTAGAACTTCTTAACTTTATTACAGATTCCCACATGCATAACTCTACATTCACGATTTCTATACTTCATATTCACAATTTGAAACCTCCACATTCACATATTTCTGGGCAACTCTACATTCACACAATCATAAATCTACATTCACAATTTCTATACTCTACATTCACACATTTTTTAACAACTCTATATTCAACAATATGTTTACTAATTAAAAAAAAAAAAGACAAAAACGACGTAGTTTTGAACCCAGGTCCACCTTGCAAGGTGGACCTGGGTCCACAGCATAATTTGCCGTCGAGGCACTCTAGGGAAGTAAAAGAATAGAGCTTTTTAACAATTTTAAACAAGTGACGATGGGATTAGTCTGGTTTGTTGCTCAAATTATGGAAGGCCAATTCAATTCTTTCCTTACGGTCATAAGGATTCCGTTGCGGTGAAGGCGGAGGTTTCTACAACAATGACTTCTAATTCCAAGCTCGGTAGGGTGATTGTCTTATCGAATTGTTTATTTGGTTCACAACCCGGGTATTCCGTAAGTTCTTCTTTACTTAATGAGTTTTAACTGTTCGAATAAGTATCTTAAGTACATGAATGGTTAGAATACGTGACCTACCCTGGACGTTATACGGAGTAGTCATATAATAGTTAGAACGAACCCTTAATTGATTGGCAAGTTAAACTAATCTGCAAGATAAGTAATGGTAATTGATTCATGTTCCTAGTTTTTTTCCCCTGCTTTATTTGGTGTCGTGATTATTCAATTGTTTTTCCTAGCCTTTATTCTTTTATTAGCAGTTCTCTTGCTTCGCTGTTATTTTATTATTTTCCCTGCTAGTTACTTAATTACCTGCTATCTCGTTCTTGTTGGTTTTTAATTTCTCCAAGCTATTTTATTAGTTCGGCTTCACTTTAAATTGTTAAATTAATTATTTTAATTTCAAGTCTTTAAATTGCATTATATCAATTCCCTGTGGGTTCGACCCTTGCTATTGCACACTATCACTACAATTGATTCGTGCACTTGCGAGGACTATATTAAAATTGTCCATCACTCAACCACAGAGGCATAGAATGCCCATTACCACAGAGGCGCGAAGCCCATATAATTCCTCTTATAATACCAACCACAAGTAAAGCCATAATTCTACCAACCACTTCCCAAGGTTATTAAAGACTCAGTAAGCCAAGAGATACTCATAAGGACTCAAGGTTTCCACACACAAAATTCAGATTCATTCCCAAAGGAATTACTCCACCAACAGTGCTCAACTTAGGATATGAACACAGTACATACTCAAGATAATAACCAAGGAATCAACCAATAATACTAACTCAATAAGTCAAGATAAATGACCGAAGATCATGAATAAACACTCAACAACCAAGGTGGAATACTCAACAATATGTTCAAGACACATTCCAGAATCAAAGATGAATCAACAGAGTCAACAGACCATAAAATAGCTACTGGAACAGAATCAGAAATGAATTGAAGGAACAAGGTAACGGAACACACCAGACCGCCAACCTCATCCACCCATATTGACGGAAGGATCCAGCGGAACACGGTGATCCGCCGCACCGTTCCGCGAGAAGGACACGGAACCACTCAACGGGACGCTTCAGTCCGCCACTCCACTCCACCGTCACCTTGCGGGAGACCCCAGCGGGACACATTATACCGCTAGAATACACCACAAGAGTAACCCCAAAGCATCAACTCCCAGACTAGAACAGAATACACTATAATCCAATCCAGAATACGAAATAAGTTCAGAACACACAGATTTCACATCTCAGAAGCCAAATAATACATTGAATCCATAACAATAAATACTCATTCTCATCACAATGAAAGGATAATGAACACATGTCCAATAATCCACAATATAGGCCCATAATCCAACATAATAAAGGCTAAAACACCAAGAAATTCCACAACACCAAATAATATTCATAGATTCATGAGTGAAAGTAGGTTTTAGTGTAACATGGAAGATTACCTCTTGAAGCTCATTAATCCAAACGCAATCACCAATCCTAAGCTCATCTCAAAAGCAAGTCCATAATCATGAACCTGAGAATCAATTGTTTCTAATACCGTCACTAATGACTACTAATAATAGTGATATTAATATTCCTAATTGACCCATTACAAGCATTGTTCGGGGTCTACAATTAATCACTAATCGAACCATAATTGTCCCTAGTCATAATAATGATCATAATAATATTGGCACTTAAGCCATTATGAATAACAATGCTTAATAAACTTAATTGGTCCAATACCATCATTAAGTACTATTAGGGGTCATATTACCTAAACTACACTTAAGCAATAATAATACGATCGCTAAATAACAACAACCGAATAATCTATTTATTAAGCTATGATAATCCATAATTATCCTATCCATCTGCTATTACGTACTAATTACCATAGTAAAGGCTTGATGAGGAAAATCACCTTAATTCTAGGCTATGCGTAAGCTGCTTCTCGCTGATCCACACTTCGCCGGAAAGAGGACAAGGAGTGCCGCGGTCACCGCCCACCATCAGCAGCCATGCACCGCTGAACGCCAACGAGAAGGGGAAAAGCCACCCAGCTCACGCCATCGCCCGCTACCGCTGCTGTGTTGCACCGGAGAGAGAGGCACCACCGCTCGCTATCACGTCTCGACCACCGCCGCCCGAAACCGCCGCGAAGAACAGAGGGCCCTGCTATGCTTACGTCGAATGGAAGAGGGGCCCCCGCATTCTTCCACCGCAGGTTCATAATGCCGCAACGCCAGGCAGCTGCTACGTCGTGAAGAAGGGTGAAGACCCGGTGAGGAGAACTCCGGAGTTGGGGACTGCCGCTGCCAGCTGCTCTGCTTCCGATACTGTCACAACCGTCGTCTTGGAGCTTCACTAAACGCCGCCCCACCACCACACCCCGCCCTGATGCCATTGTTTCCTGCTGCTTTAAGGAAGAGATCACCGCCGCACATTTAGCCAGGTGGAGTTTCACCATTGTTGCTTGTTGCCCGCAGCTTGGACGAGATGGGAATGGTGAGGATGAGGGAGAGACGAGAGAGAGGATTTTGAGGCAGAGAAGAATGAGGGAAATGTTTTGGCTGCTAAAACATGCTATACATATCTACATATACTATAAATAGTAGGTTAGGTTGCCAATTTGGCTAGTGGTTCATATTTGGAAAATGGGCTAGACTAATATAGCAATTGGATCACTTAGGTTGGGTTTGGGGTCCAAGACCAATCATGGTCTATAAAATGTATATACATAATTATGGGCTTAGAGTATTTGGATTCTAAAATAATAGTTTATAAGTATTAGGACTCTAGGTCTTTTACTCATATTGTGATTCACTATCCTACTCATCCTATATCTCTACTTGTGTATATTTATATATTTTCTCAGACTCTGTAACATGTCGTTGTTAGTCAATACAATTATACGTTCTCATCTGGTATCAGTTAGCCTAGGTTCTCAATGGCTGATGATTCTGTGAACTCGTCTGAGCGTACCGTTTCTGATGTGGCTATTTCCTCTGTCACGACAACGGTGAATTCGTTGTCTACATCCCATCACTTCATCAATATCAAGCTCAATTATAAAAATTTTTTGTTTTGAAGGATGCAGGTGTTTCCCTTTCTTGATGGTCATGATCTGATTGGTTACGTTGACGGAACGATCGTGACGCCGTTAGCCATGCTCCCTGCTGTCGACAAGGACTCACTGCCGACGTCGAATCCGGCCTTCGTTGCTTGGCGCCGCCAGGATCAGGCCCTCTTCTCCATGCTCGTGTTGTCTCTTACGGATGAGGTTATGCCTCTCGTGGTGGGTTGCCGCACCAGTCGGGCGCTATGGGATGCAGTCATGCAAGATTTGGCGTCGCCTACCCGTGCTCGGACTCAGAACCTTGTCGGCCAGCTCCATAGTCTCCGGCAAGGAGACTCATCGGTGGTGGACTACATTGGCCGTGCAAAATTGATCGTTGAGGAACTCGCGCTTGCCCGCCGGCCAGTCACTCTCGATGAACAGAACATGTACGTGCTCCGAGGGTTGCGACCGGAATACCGAGGGTTGACGTCTTCCCTTGCTGTTCGTGGAGATCCGGTCACGCTCCAGGAACTTACTGATCACCTGGGGCGTCAGGAATTTCTCGCTGCAGATGACTACGGTGGTGGTGCGTCGCAGGCAGTTTACACAGTGCAGCGTGGTGGTCGTCAGTTTCCTCGTGGAGGACAACAGCGCGGTGGGTAGCGTGGGGCTGTCGGTGGTGGAGGCCAGCGCGGTCACAGTCAGTCTGGGCGGTCGCTGGCTGGTCGTGGTGGCCATGGTGGTCGGGGTGGCTCCGGTAGCGGTCGTGTGTTCTGTTAAATTTGTGGGCATCCAGGTCACTCCACCGCGGCTTGTTACGATAGGTTTAATGAAGCTGTTGCTCCTCGTGTGAACTTGTCCTATCATGATGTTGGGGCGCCACCTCCTAACTCTCAGTTGTAGGTCCCAGACACGGGTGCTATGAATCATGTGACGCTAGATATTGCTGCGTTGTTTGTTCTTGAGGAGTGTATGGGTACTGACACTCTTCGTGTTGGTGACGGTATGGGTCTTCCTATTAGTCATATTGGTCATGCTTCCTTTAGTACCTCCTCTCGTTCTTTTTGTTTATCTAATATTCTTCGTGTTCCTTCGCTTTCTACGTCTCTTTTATCTGTTCAAAAATTCACTACAGATAATAATGTATTTTTTGAGTTTCATCCGTCATTTTTTGTTGTGAAGGATATTCAAACCAAGGAACCTCTACTGCGGGGCAATAGCTCTGGGGGTCTTTACATCTTGCCAGTTTGGAGTTCTAGTTCGTTACTTTCTGCGTTTCTTTCGGCCCGCGCCTCCGTTCCTACCTGGCATGATCGTCTCGGTCACCCTCATGATCGTGTTCTTGGTTCTGTTTTACGTTTTTGTTCAGTTAGTGGGTCAAGGTCTGTGTCTCGTTGTATTTCGGGTCTTTGTAGTGCTTGTCAGTTGGGCAAGTCTGCTCATTTTTCCTTATCTCGTATTGACTCTTCTAGTTCTGCTGTTTTGGATTTAATTTATACGGACATCTGGGGTCCTGCTCCCATTTTATCTTTTGATGGTTATCGCTATTTTGTTCTTTTTGTTGATGATCATTCGCGTTATACTTGGTACTATCCAATGAAACAGAAATCTGATTTGTATGTAATATTTGATAAGTTTCGTGTCATGGTTGAGCGGTCTTTTAATCGCAAGATTAAATCTATTCAGTCTGACTTAGGGGCTGAATATAAAAAATTGCATTCCACTCTTACCTCTTTAGGTATTTTCCATAGGCAGTCCTGTGCTTACACTAATGAGCAGAATGGGCGTGTTGAGCGCAAACACAAACACGTTGTTGAGACTGGTTTGACTCTCTTGGCTCATGTTTCTGTTCCGTCTAGGTATTGGGATTATTCCTTTGAGACTGCAGTCTATCTTATTAACAGGATGCCTTCTCCTACATTGCATAATTCCACTCCTTATTTTCTACTTCATAAGTTTCCACCGTCTTATTCTTTCTTGCGTGTGTTTGGGTGTCTGTGCTATCCACACTTGTGTCCTTATAATCGTCATAAGATATCCTTTCGGTCCTCTCCATGTGTCTTCTTAGGTTACCCAGATTCCTTTCGGGGGTACAGGTGCATGGACTTGCTGACTAATAAGATTTCTGTATGCAGGCATGTTCGGTTTGATGAAACCAAATTTCCGTTTGCTAAGTCTGCTGCACAGGTACCTACACCGTCACGGCTGCACCCGTGGGCTGAATCTGTCCTGAAGTCGTGCTCTGTTGCTGTGCCTACTCCTTCGCCACCGCAGCTAGATGTGTTTACTAGTGCCCCTGCTGCTAAGCCACGGGGTAGGCCTCGTGGGAAGTTTGCTAGACCCACGACTCGGTCTCATGCCATGGCTACTCGGAGTCGATCTCAAGCTCCTCTTGCTGGTTTAGCAGCTCAGGTATGTCCTACTGATCCGACTTGCTACTCTCAGGCAGTAAAACACTCAGAGTGGCATGAAGCGATTGATCAGGAGTTTAATGCCCTCCTTCAGAATCAGACTTGGTGTTTGGTCCCATCGACTCCTTCTATGAATGTCATTGGTTGCAAGTGGATTTTTCATACCAAGCGCAAGGCTGATGGCTCGATTGAGAGGTACAAGGCTCGGTTGGTGGCGAAAGGGTTTAATCAGGTGCCTGGGCAAGTCTTTTTTGACATTCAGTCCTGTGGTGAAGCCCACTACAGTCAGGTTACTTCTTTCTTTGGCTGTTTCTTCTGGTTGGGTTATTAGGCAGCTTGATGTGCACAATGCCTTTCTAAATGGTAGTTTGTCTGAGACTTTTTATATGTGTCAACCACCTGGTTATGCTGATTCTCATTATCTTGACCAGGTCTGCTTATTGAGACGCTCTTTGTATGGGTTGAAGCAAGCACCCCGTGCTTGGTTCAATCAGTTGCATGATTTTCTCTTATCTGTGGGCTTTGTTGCTTCCAAGACAGACGTGTCTCTTTTTCATTGTTCTGTGGATTCTGGTTTTATGTTCATACTGGTGTATGTTGATGATATCCTTGTTATTGGATGTAGCCAGGGCTTAGTGGATTCGTTGTTGGCTAAATTATCTGCTGCATTTAAGATACGAGATCTTAGAGAGCCTAGGTTCTTTCTTGGTATTGAGACGGTGCGGTGTGGTGCTGATTTGCTGCTCTCTCAGCAGCGTTATATGAATTACATCTTAAAACGTGCAGGCATGTCTGATTGCAAGCCTTTGTCTACTCCTATCTCTTTAACTACGGCCTCTACGTTGCAAGCAGATCTCTATTATGATCCTACCCGGTACAGGAGTCTTGCTGGGGCTCTGCAGTATCTTACAGTTACTCGCTTGGATCTCTCCTTTGAGGTCAATCTGCTGTGTCAGCATATGCATGCACCTACGGTTCAGCACTGGAGCAGCTAAAACGAGTTCTGCGGTATGTCAAAGGTACTCTCCTCTTTGGGCTTTGTGTTCGGTCGTCCTCTTCCAGGGAGCTGCATGCCTTTTCTGACTCTAACTGGGCTGGCTACCCTGATGGTCGTAAGTCCACAGGTGGATTCGCTGTGTTTCTTGGGTCCACCTTCGTCTCCTGGGTCTGCAAGAAGTAGATGACAGTTGCTAGGTCTTCTACTAAAGCTGAATACAAGGCCTTTGCAGATGTTTGTGCTGAGGTCACATGGATTTTGTCTCTCTTGTGTGAGCTTCGCATTACTAGTGTCTCAGTTCCCAAATTATGGTGTGACAACCTTGGTGCCACCTATATGTGTGCCAATCCAATCTTTCATGCTCGCACTAAGCATGTTGAGATTGATTATCACTTTGTTCGAGATAAGGTGGCTACTGGTGAGATTTAGGTGAATTTTATTTCCACGAAAGATCAGCTTGCTGATATTTTCACCAAAGCTCTTCCTGGTCCTAGATTCAATTTTCTCAGAGACAAGCTACAGGTTGCCAGTCTGCCCTGTGCTTGAGGGGGAGTGTTAGGACTCTAGGTCTTTGACTCATATTGTGATTCACTCTCATACTCATCCTATACCTAGGTCTTTGACTCATATTGTGATTCACTATCCTACTCATCCTATACCTATACTTGTGTATAGTATATTTATATATTCTCTCAGACTTTGTAACATGTCGTTGTTAGTCAATACAATTATACATTCTCATCATAAGAATAGCTAATCTGTAGCCCATTATGAAATAATTATAGTTGAAATCATTTTAATAATTACTTAATAGGAAAATAACCCCTTATTAAATACTTATAATAATACGAAAGTGCGGGGTATTACAATCGAAGCCTCAAGTCGCTCGATCGAGGTAATTGTTGATACTGTTTCTGCCTTCTCTTCTCTCATGACTACTATACAAGGAATAGCAAAGACTCATGCAACTTAATTCCAATCCATCAACGAGTCTATTGCTAAAATTAAGAACTTAAAGAAGCAGAAGAAGCGGATCGGATTTCAAGATCTCCAGTGGTAGCTCAAACCACGAGTCTTGATGAGAGAATTGAAAAAGCCTAATTTGAAAACTCGTCCTCTCTTGAATTCCTACGAGGCACTCTACTAGAAGTTAAACGAGTTCAACAAGATTTGGTGCTCAAACATGCCTTCATCAAAGAATGACTTGATACGTCGTGTGTAAAGTTGGAGATTGTCATTGAAAACACAAATCGGACGGGTTCTTATGTTCTTGAACATCAATGGACTATGAAAGAACTTCAGATAGTCATAAATCGTCTAAGTGACAAGATCGATCAGTTGATGCATGCTGATGATGCCAACAAGGGGGAAAAGAGGGCATGTGGTGAAGATCAAGGCCGAAGTAATAGAGACCAAGATGACGACGAGTATGATGGTCAAGGCCGAGGAAGTGGTGGACGATTCACTCAAAGAGAAGAGTTCTTAGCTTTAAAGCCAGCCCCACCTCCCTCACCGAGACATGGACAATATAGAGACCAAAATGACGACGAGTATGATGGTTAAGGCCGAGGAAGTGGTGGACGATTCACTCAAAGAGAAGAGTTCTTAGATTTAAAGTGTAACACCCCAATTTTTATAGACCAAAATTATACCAAATTTTCCTTAATTTTTTCTTCTTCAACCAAATGAATATAACAATTCAATTTATTCAATATCAAAACACCTAATGAGGGTGGTACCGCCACACTAGTCTTCATAGGACTAATGTAAGGCTAAACAATCAATCCATCTCAAATTAATTTCCCAAACCAATAACGATAAATTATGGTACTTAATCAAAATGAACAACATCAAAAATAAATTCTAAAATAAACTATGCCCCAAATAACATATTACATATTCTCCACCTACTACGTTCTACTAGCGCGCTCTTCAACTTCAAGGATTTCCTGTTATTACAGAAATTTCAAAACAACACAATAAAACAAAATTAGCATAAATCTAAGTAAGGATTTACTCCACCTCGTTGAGAAAACAACACAATAAAAAGATTTGAGCAATTAACAAATTTTATAATATTAGCCATAACGCTCAATTCCTCAACCATTCCAAAAAAAAAAAAATCATATATAAATTTTTTATAATAAAATATAATCCACTTGTATAGTAATAATTTAATAAAACGCACTTATGGAAGAACAATATCCCATAATGGGAGCATACATTATCCCGTAAAGGGAACAAACCATATCCCGTGAAGGGAACAAACCATATCCCGTGAAGGGAACAATCCATATCCGGTGAAGGGAACAATCCATATCCTGTGAAGGGAACAATCCATAATATCTTCCATAAGGTTTTTATATTATTATTTTTATAAAGATATATTTCCAACCATCATAATCATTTTAGCCCTTAGGCTCAAAACTCACTTGTTCAAGAATAAAATACACACTCCACAATTTATCAAACTTTTTCCCACAATTCAAAAGATAGTATTAATTTCATTTCTATTCCACCAATACCAAAAATTTACACCAATGAATCTTAGGAAAAGAAATCTCTTACTCAACACAATTTATATATATCCAAACATCCATAAAACCATCTTATGTACACAAAGTATTCATGTACACCCATTATAATTTCCATTATTATAAAATACCTCTAAGTACATAACACTAATACAATTAAAATATAATTTGAAAATATACTCATAGACACGTATTAATAATTTTTCTACCATATAGAATACACGCACATCCAATCTTAAACACATACGTATATCTATAAATAAAATTCATACATTTGTTATTTAATTTAAAATACTATTATAGCTTAGTACAAAATTTATAGACCCAAAATAATAGATTATTTACTATTACAAACAAGTATATGTATTTACACATATGTACGTATAATCTAGAAACAAACAAACAAACAAACAAATAAATAAATAAATAAATAAATAAATAAATAAATAAATAAATAAATAAATAAATAAATAAATA
>NC_044925.1:8227384-8259884 GCF_003576645.1 Ipomoea triloba
ATAATCTAGAAACAAACAAACAAACAAACAAATAAATAAATAAATAAATAAATAAATAAATAAATAAATAAATAAATAAATAAATAAATAAATATATATATATATATATATATATATATATATATATTTATTTATTTATTTATTTTTAAAACATAGTTTTCCAATCATTCATATCCACAAAATTTTTAATCAAAATAAATTTTACATAAATTTTTTTTGAAGTACGTATACCCATATTTATATACACATATTTTTTTTTACACCATAGTTCTTTTGAGAAAAATTTTCTAGAAGATCAACAATGATTAAACCACAATTTTACATAAATCTCTACGAGGCAAAAACGTTTAGATGGACATAAAACTTACTGTAAATGCTTATTTCTACCCAGTTCCTCTAAACCTTCAATTGCTCATGCGCTCTTTTTCTATCACCCATCACTAGACATGCAGGATCCCTTCAACCTTTGAGGAATGTTTAAAATAAGGAGAGAATTCTTTTATATATATATATACATATATATATATACATATATATATATATATATACATATATATACATATATATATATATATACATATATACACACACACACACACACACACTTAGTGGGACGGCAATTTGTATGAAGAAGAATGAAGAATTTTTGTTTTCTTTAATTTGCATATGGAAGTATCGGCTAAAGGAGGATGAAAAAAAAGACAAAATTCTCTCATCCTAATCAGTACATGACTTATATAAAATAAAGAAATAACTTATTTAGAATTAAAACTTAGGTAACTTCCCATCATAATAAATTTTGATTCAAAACTAATAAAGGAAAAGATACTACATATATATTATATATACACGCTACTTTCATATAATATATATGTTGCTTTCATGTATAAAATTATATATTAATATAATACATATATATATCCACACGTTACACTATATATATGCCTATTTCCATATAGTACTTTATATATATATATACATATGTATGTATGTATATGTACATATGTATGTGTATATATGTATATACATATGTATGTATATATATATGTATATATGTATATACATATGTATGTATATATATATATATATATGTATATGCCCAGCTATTAATATATATTAAATAAATATATCTTTATAACCTACATACACAAATTATAGTAATTAACTCTAAATATTCTACTTGAAATTTCAATAGCTATCCATATAACATATCTATATATATGTACCAAACAATATTTATATATTATGTACGTATGAAAACATAATAATAATAATAATAATAATAATAATAATAATAATAATAATAATAATAATAATAATAAAGCAAGGATAAAAATAATAATAGTGAGTCTATAAGAAATCAAATGAATTTAGGACCCAAAGGATTTAAAAGAATAAGGAAAGAAAAGAATTATTAAGTCGGAAAGAAGAAAGGAAAATACCGGGTATCACATAAAGCCAACCCCACCTCCCTCACTGAGACATGGACAATCCTCTAGTCAAGGCCGAGGACAAGGTCGAAGACACAAAAAGTAAAAAAGAGAGACAAAAAGTAAAAAAGAGAGACCACAAGAGCAGTTGATGGAAAAGTAATCAACTATATTCCATATCAAGAAGGAAGTAGAAAATGGTTTAAAGACTACAACATTCCACCCTTCTCGAAAAACAAATCCGATAGAGATAGAGCTCAGTATGTAAAGAATCAAAATGAACGCATCTTTGAGAAAAAGAAAGAAGATGAAAAAATATTCAAAGAACAATAAGAGGGACAGAAACTGTTTGAAGTGATGAAGAAAAGGATCGAGGATGCAAACAATGTAGGAATAAATGAAAGAGGTGACATGAAGATGCAAGCCATTGCACAAATCATGGTATCAACTGGCCAAAGCTTTTATGATGGGATGACTGCACCCAAGCTAATCAATTGGTGGAAGAGACGAATTATAAAAGGAAAAAATCTTGGTGGAGCCACCCAAAACTATCTCATGCTTCATGTGAAAAACAAGTATGCGTACAAGATAGAAGGATTGGATGTGGTTGAAGCCAGAAGGGAAATAAAAAACATGCTTGATATGTGGGATGCTGAAGAACTTGAAAGACTTCAACGAAGGAAGACCAAGAATGATGAGGAGAAGAAAGACGAAGAGAAGATGTAATCTTTAGTCTTCGTTTTTTTTTATTTCTTATCCTATGTATTTTTGTTGCTTTTGATAAATGAAAGACAATTTTTGGGCCTATGCGTGTGTGAGTTTTTATTCAGTTAATGTTACTCCTCGTACTGCTTAATGTTAAACACTACTATTCGGCTATGTTAATAAAAATCCATTGTTGGATACAAGCAGCCAAATGGTTCGAGTATAGGTGTTGGCATCATCAAAAACGGGAAAATTGTTAAGAACCTCGAGCAATTGATTTTGAATATACCAAAGACTAGAGGAGACCCCCAAACTTTTACTTTGTCTTTTATTTCTTTAGGGCGAATACTTGGCAAGAACTCGTGTTTACGAGTCCACATAAAGATCAAGAGTAATCTTCAGTCGAAGACCTAGAATGCTCTCAAGACCGAAAACTTGAAGGACCGAAGACTTGAAGAACCGAAGACATGAAGACCGAAGAAGGCCGAATATTGGAGATGATGAGAGAATGGTAAGGTCAATCATTCTCACGAGTACCCAAGGCACAAGGACTCTAAAGACATTCTCTAGAATTTTGTCTTGTCCATAGCCTTGAGGTTGGGTATGATCAGAATGTCAAACAGATCCTAGGCTGTGATCCCAAGGAGCATTAAATGGCATGTCCTTTTTGTGTTAGACAAAAGACAAATTGTCTCTACACTAAAGTAGACAAACGACTAGAAAGTACTGACATTCACATTTTACCCAATGGATATTACACACTAGATAAAGGTTTTGAATTTTGGTTTCCCTCCAATGGAACCAAAATTCACATCTATAAATACCCTAGTTCCTTCTCACTTGGAACTGTTGGTTCATATACGCAAAAAGCAATTACAAGCTCAAAATAGTGTGCAAAAATATCTATACGCTAAAACTCTCAATATAGTTTTCAAAGGAGATCTTGTGTTACTCAAGCATTGATTCAAGAAGCTCAAGACAAGATTTCCAAGTTAGAGAAATATTTTAATCATTTCAACCAACCTCTACTTATGAGAAGTAGAAAGAGGCGGAGTAAACTTTGCAAAGTTGAAAAACCTACAAAAGCGTGGCCGCCGAGCTTTGTGATCACATGAGCGCGTTTTAGAGAGGATATTGTACTATCAAAGGAGATAATAGTGCAATCCTTCACAAGTTGTGAAGAAGAGTGGAGTAGGCTTCGTTAACAGTTGAACCACTATAAAAATCTCTCTCTCTCTCTCATTTTACTTATTGTCTTACGTACTTCATTGCATATTCACAGCCAAACCTAATATTTTCATATTCACAAAGCCGTGCAAAGTGATTTTAAAAATTGATAAAACTCTTTTTCTGTTACGTTTACCTTTAGTCAAGTTCAATCTTTTAAAGGATTCGTTCTTGTAAAAGTTTTCAAAAATCTAGTGAGTCTATTCAACCCCCCTTCTAGACTCACTCCTCACTAACCAGGACCAACATAATCTAAAAGGTTAGGGAAGATGGGGTAAGAGTTAGATAGTCAAATCAGCCCCAATTCTTTCCTTAAATAATTTTTTCTACCGAGGGACTGATCCACGTCCGGTCCACGCGTGGACCAGTGGCATGGAAGTCTCTAGACTTTTCCCACGTCATGTCCACGTGTGGATTAGACGTGGAATTCCAAATTTTCCTTTGCTGTCTTCATGAAAGTTGTAGCCCTTGATGCTTTCGTTCCATATCCACTTGAATAATTTCATTTGGACACTCCTAGCTCAAGATATGCTCATTCTACCGAACTGTCGCCGGAATGTTCTGAAAATTACAGCTTGTGCTATCTTTCACAAATGCAACCACAATTAGTCCTTGTGCCTATCTTTGATAAAAATGTGCTATTCTAAACATATAATAGGCTCAAAAGACTCCATTTATAGCACCATATGTCTCTTAAATACACCACAAAAGGTAGTATCTTTGGCACCTATCAGATAGTAACTAACCCATTGGGCTTGGAATCGCAATAGGGGGTTTATACACTTAAAGTTCTATTTCGTTTTCAAATATATGTTACTTATTGTGTGGATATTGATTTATGTTATTGATGCTGGATGGAAGCCCTTCACACTGGTTCCACGATTGTATTTGGTGGATGTGACTATATTGATTATGCTTTACTTGGCTTATTGGTGGATTATGTGGGGGACTGGTATATTGTGGTTTGAACCTCTCTTTGCCGCTAACTAAATATCTAACGACTCTTTAACACAATTTGTGGTCCCTTGAGTAAGGTATTGAGTTTGAACTTCGTTAAGGTCTTATATCCTTTCTTGTGTTACCCTTGTGATCATTGCTATTGTGGAATACGAGTCTTTTGAAAACATTCCTTTGTGTTGACTAGTGGGTTAGTATATATGCTATTTGTCAGTCTCAAAACCTATGGTGGATGTTAAATGTATACGATGTAGTTTTACATGTTGGAGTGGGGTTTACTTAGCATTATTCGCTAATCTTTTAAATTATGTTTTTAGGTATGGTGTAGAACCTTGCTTCGAGAGCGCGCTAGTATGCCTAGTAGAACCATTTCCTCTCTTGAGCTAGTTTGAGTTAACCTTTGAGATAATGTTAGCATTTGGTGATGTAATAATTCTAGATTTTGGATTCTATGTTTGTGGAGATTTTACCATGTAGACAATGACCTTAGCACCTAGTTTGGTGTAAGCTAGGTGTGGCATAGCATCCCTTGGTAGTTTGAATTATGGTTCTGCTGTTGTTTTATTGAATTATAAATTTGTTGGGTTACTTCTAGACTTTTATTCGCATTAATTATGCATTAGATTTGGGGGTGTTACATCAACCTCAAAGAAAGATATATATATACTAATAAGAGCCAAAGAGAGTTAGGCCTAAAATAGGTAGAAAAAATGGCGGTCAAATTATTTAATCAAATGGATGGTTCAAATGAATTATTTAATCAAATAGATGGTTAAGATAATTTAGATTAATATTATTAATAGAGACTACCTAATTTAACCTTACTTTTATGATTATCCGTTAAGTTTTCCGTTAAATATTCTCTTCTCCGTTAATATTCCGTTAACTTTTAACTTACCCATTAATTTCTATAAGAAAGGTCTTAGGTTTGAACCTCATCTCAATCAAATTTGACATAATTAAGTTTCTCACTCTATTTTACTCTTATTAAATTAAATAAATTAGTTATTAAATTAAATAAATTAGTAGCTACAACAAAAAATGATACATATGTATTTCTTTAATACCATGAAAAAATAAAAAAGAATAGTTTGAAACCAATCATATAAACTACTTGGAGGATTTGTTGACAATGAAAGTACTCAAATAACCCATTACCCAGCAAATTGAAGCGAGAAACTACCTTTTAATATCTTTGGAATACATAATATTTTAAAATTTTAATTTTTTATTAATTTATTTAATCTTTTTTCTTAAACTAGGAATTTCTTTATCCACAATAACTCATTTAACAATAATGGTCAAACTAAATGAACCCCAAGCAGAATACCTAAAGAAAAGTCCATAGCTCCTATATCATAATCTCATTGCATGACGTTGTCATCTATGCTACCAACAATAACCGAATTGCAAATAACACACTACCAACAAAAAGGAAGAGAACAAATAGTAAAGATGAAGACAATGACAATGTTACTCAAAAGAGAATTAAGAACACTTAGAAAAATTCAAATTAAAAGTAGTATTTATTTAGACAATCATTTTTAGACCAAATATTTAGACTATCGATTTTACAAGGTTGCAAACATTAATTTTAGTAATAATTATAATGAATTTTCTATATTATCTTGGATTCATATACTTTGAGTTAGATATTTAAATAAAAAAAAATCAACATTCAATTACCCATGTATAAACTTCTCCTATATAATCTTGCATTAATATACTTTCAAATATTTATTTAAATATAAACATTGGGCATTAACCCATTCGCTCAATGCGCGTATAAAACTAGTATATATATATATATATATATATATATATATATATATATATATATATATAGGATTCCAAAAGAATACATATAAAAATAGAACAACGATAGTAACTTGATAAGCGCCAAGAATAGTCGAGTTTAGGGTAAGTTTTAGGACATTAATGTGCGGTTTTTGTCATCCATTTGTAATCATTTCATGCATAAAAGACTCTAATGTGATCAAATCTGCAAACTCGGCTTTACATTATGTTTCGAAGTCATTCCCGTAGGATAGAACATGACCCGAGGCCGAAAAGAAGGAACAAACGGAGAAGCAAACTAGGATGGGTTGATCCACGTCTCCCTCATGCGTGGAGGTGGCATGAAACATTTCCAGTATGGTTCAACGCCATGCCTCCACGCGTGGAGCTGGCGTGGATCGGGCCATTAAGGGCAATTTCGGGATTTTGACTTTTGGAAGAATGTTTAAACCATTCCCCTTCATTTTTGAGGGGATCTCCAATTTAGTTTGGATCTGATTTCAATTGTTCTCTCCCCTTTGGGGAATTTCCCCACAATTCCAAGTGTTAGATTTCTTAGTTAGGGATAGATTTAGCTAGATTGGAGCACAATGGCAATGAAGATGTAATAGATCTCTTGAATTGATTAGGTATCTCTACTCTACTCTTGTTTTCATTAATTGCATTGTTATTTCCATTTAATTTCCTTGTTATTTTTATTGCTTTGATCTTTGATTTGAATGATGCTTGAGTAGATTAGTTGAGGGGATTGATTGCCCCATATTAGCTCTTGTGGTTAATGATTAAATTCTTTCATTTAATTGTGAAGATGATGGAGTAGGGTGCTAGTCTTGTGTGGTTGATATCCTTCATGATTTGCTTCTATTTCCGGCCGGGGTAGATAGTAGACTTAGTGAAAGTGAGTAACTGCGCAATAGCGGGTCCTCACGAGTCCAAATCATCCACATCCCCGCCCTCTATCCGAAAGGATGAGGTTTGAGAGGAGTGGTAGACCACATGTTCGACGAAATGCCCCAACCGAATGATGACTTAGGAGTCCGAGTGTGATGCTACTCAGTGAAGGTATCGTGGGCTCCCGTGATTATGCCCGAACCTCGTTTCTACAATCTTCATAGTGCAGTCAATTGCATAGGCTAGTTAAGGCATTCAACCCCCTTGTTCTTTTAAACCTTTTTCCTTAGATTCACCCTTACAACCCTTCATACATGATTCAATTGTCCCCTAATAATCCTTGTAACTCTTGTCTATTAACCTCCTAAATGCCAATACTACTTCAACTCCAATTTGTCATCCTTGAGAACACGACACACGGGTAAATTTCTCCTTGTTTTATCACTTTCATTACACCTCACCATAAATAAACTACAACATCATAACTCAAACTCAAGTCAAGGTAAAGATTTCCAAAAGAATCACACTAGGTATAAAGGGGTTTATACGAGAACATAACATGGTATCAAACACTCAATAGAACAAATATCAATATAAAGACATAAGTTTCCAACATTTACAGAATATAGATCCTCAAAATAATAGGAATCATGAATGAATAACAGAGAACAAGAAGATAAACCAAAGCATACTGGAGCAGATTAAAACTGGAATAGAGAACCACAATAGAGAACAAGAATATATGTGATTTGTCTAAGTGGCCATTGAGAATTGTGAAATCTTATCACATATATTTTGACAACGGGTATAGATTTCACACAGAGTCACATGGTGAAATAGATTGATAAGTGCCAATAATAGTCAAGTTTAGGGTCAATTATAGGACATTATTGTGTAGTTTTGTCACCCATTTGTAATCATTTCATGCGTAAAAGACTCTGATGTTATCGAAATTGCTAATTCAACTTTATAGCATGTTTTGAAGTCATTTCCACATAACGGAACAAGATCCAAGGCTAAAACGAAGCAACAAACGAAGAAGCAACCGGGTAGGATCCAACCACGAGTGCTTCACGCGTGGAGGAGGCGTGGACCAATTCAAGTACGCGTCCAAGCCCCCATCCATGTGTGGATGAAACGTGGACCGGGCCATTAAGGGCAATTTCTGGAATTTGACTTTATTTTGGTGATAAGACTCCGAGATACCCTTATTTCAGGCACATTTTAGGGTGTTTTATCGCGTCTATAGCATCCTTATTTGGTAAATTATGTGCGTAAATGTTTGAAAATCACTAACGGATGCACAAAAGCTATTTTTAGCTTAAAAGAAGTAAAACAGGAGCCCCGGGAGCAAATAGGACCAAAAGATGAGCTTAAAGAGCAAACCAGGCAAAAGCGGAGCCCCAGAGGACCAAACTGGAAGGCCACATGCGTGTGAGCAAGCGTGGAAACTTTCTAGAAGCTCCCCACGCACGCTCACACGCGTGTGAGAGGCGTGGAGGCGTGATGCGCGAATTTCAGCTAGGGTTGTCATTTCGGAGACTATTTAAACCCCTTTGATGAATTTCCAGAGGAGGATTCCAGAATTTTAGTTTTCCCCTTTCTTAGTTTTTCTTTTGGAGAACTTTCTCCATTTTTTCTTAGTTTTTAGATTAGATCAATCTCCATTATAAAAGACTACAAGCTTGGATTGAAGATCTTCTTCTCTCTAGGTGATCTCTATTTCATTTCTATAATTTTAGTAATCTTATTCTTGGATTAAATTAGCTTTTGCTTGCATTTCATATCATGAGTAGCTAATTTAGTCTAGGGATTTGGATTGTGTGATTGAATATTGCTTTTGTGATGATCTTATTTCTATATCTTGGATCTATGAGTTTGTGTTGATGGATTATCTATTCTTATCTTTTGATTGTTGTTTTGATGAGATCTTGTTTGGATTTGGCCAATCTAGATGAGAGATTGAGCTCTTGACTCTTTCATGTCTTTGATTAGAGTCAGGATTTAAAGCTTTACACAATCAAAGTTCCTATGGACTTCTTAAGAATAGTAGGATAGTGTGTAGCTTAAGTGTTTGATAAAATTCCTCTTAGAACTTTGGATGCTTGAAGGCACTCCTAAGTCAAAGAAGCCTTAGTACACAAGGTGGAAAAGGACTAAGACAACACACTCTTGAATAGCCAATATCCTAGCAATCCTAATCCATGACCTTGCACTCTCACTATGCTATATTCATGAACTCTATCCAATCCCTACCCCTTTTACATATTCCCAAAATCACTTTTACTTTACTACTCTTTTGCACTCAAACCAACCAATGAACTACACTCTCACTTGCAATTCCACCCTTCACCACACTCAAGTCCTATGCATGATCCAATCAAGTAAACTCCCGAATGTTTGACATATCTCCACGTCCCTCCTTCGAGACCGACACTTGGGGAGTCACAGACTTTCCGTTTTATCATACAAAAATCTTTTGACATTTCACCCTATGCACGCAAGTGTTGTCAAAATGGCGCCGTTGCCGGGGAGGGCAATAGGTTGTCATATGTTTTTGTTTACTTTGATTGCATGATGCTATATTTGAGAAATGTTAATCCATTCCACTTATTATTACTTGTTTTGCTACTAACCCAATTGACTACTTCTAGTCAATTGTGGAAATTTCTGTTTCATTGATAATTTTACTAGGTGAATGCACACACGAGCAAAAGGAAATCAAGGTCTACCACCCTACATTCCTGAAATTAATAAAGCAACTAGAAGGAAAAATACCCAAGGATCACTAATGGCTTCATCAAGCGCAACAAGAAACCCACAAGGAAGAGGCACAGTAGTACCAAATCCACCCCCCAGTTCCAATCAATCCACAAGTACCGATTAACCATGAAGAACCAATCATTGAAGAACCGCAGGCTAACAGAGCAAACAATCAAGAGAACATTCGTGAAGAGGAATATTATGGAAACCCTCAAGAACCACAAAGATCAATCGCAGATTACATGACTCCGGATTTTAACATGCACAACTCGATCTATGTACCTCCAATGGAGAATGTCAACTTTCATGTGCATCCAACTATTCTCACACTGGTTCAGAACAGTCAATACTCGGGATTACCATATGAAGATCCCAACGCACACATCACAAGATTTATACGAGCATGTGGGATGTACAGACAAGAAGGCGTTAGCGAGGAAATAGTTCGACTAAAATTATTTCCATTTTCAGTTATAGGAGAGGCAGCACGATGGTTGGAAAGCCAAGACGACAATCATTTCAGAACGTGACAACAGTTGCATCGCGAATTCATGAACGAGTTGTTTCCCATTACAAAAACTATGAGGATTAGAAGGATGATACAAGAATTCAAACAAGGAAGACTTGAAAGTTTGGGAGAGGCTTGGCGAAGATTTAAATTTCTTAAAAGGCAGTGCCCACAAGATCTGATGCACCCATGGGTTCTTAAAAGGCAGTGCCCACAAGATCTGATGCACCCATGGGACATGATTAGGCAGTGCCCACAAGATCTGATGCACCCATGGGACATGATTAGCTCATTCTATGGAGGGTTGACGGATGAAGGAAAGATGTCGCTTGACTCATCCTGCAGCGGTGCCTTTGTCTCCCTAGCGTTGCAAGAGGCTGAGGAATTGATCGAGAGAATATCTAAAAACACATCCTGTTGGTATGAACGAAGAGTAGATCATGGAGGAATTTATGAAGTTGATAATCGAGTGGCAAGTGAGGCCAAAATCGAAACAATGAATCACGAAATCAAAAAGCTAGGCTATGGTAGAAAAAATGGAAGGAAAACCCAAGCCTTGCATGGCATTAGCACTTTATTGTAATATCTGTGAAGGACCTCATGACACCCATATTTGCACTTCTACGTCTGCATCTGAAAAAGTTGAGGCGGTAGATTATCAAAGGAACTCCAACTTCAATGCTTATGGACAAAACCAAAGATCAAACAACAATTGGAAACAGGGAGAGGGTTGGAACAATAACAACAATGATGGATATCAAGCGCAAAGACAATACAATTATGGACACAAGCCTGCATATGGACAAAATGATAAGAACAGACTAATGTACAATCAAAACCAAGGAAATGGAAATCAAATGACCCAGTTCAGGCCACAATACGACTCTCAACTTGATTTTACTCAACAGAGAAGGGATGACATCCGTGAGGTAGATGAAAGACTTACAAGGACGATCATGGAACTCAAAAATGGTCGGACAAATCTGAAACAAGAAATTACTCAAGAGATTAGACAAGAAATTTCTAGTCTTCGCCAAGAGTCTAAGGCTACACTAAAGACAATTGAGAATCAAATCTCTCAGATGTTTAAGATGATGTCAGATCGACACTACGGACAACTCCCAAGCAACACTGAAAACAACCCGAAAGAGAGAGTCAACGCCATTGATGCCAAAGAAGAAACACATGAGAAATGTGATCCAATGGATGCTATCTGTGGAACTTGTCAATGTAAGGTAGACGACCAAAGAAACAAGACTACCTCTTGTAGTCTTAATCTTGAATTAAAAAATGCGAACAGTTCATGCACCATATCAATGAAGGAACGCAAGGAGGAAACCTCTTCGGAAGAAGGCCCGAAAGAAAAGGAACTACCAAGAGACAACGTCAAAAGCTCGAAAGAAAAGGAAACAGCTCGAGAAGGTAAATTTAAAGCTTTTATTCGAAAATTCTTCAATAGCAAAGAATGCCGTGAGTTGTTTGAGAATGACATTTGTTTGACTGAGGGAAACCCCAAAAAGAAGGGTGACCCTAGAGCTTTATTAATCCCATGTTCAATACAGAACATGGAACCTAGAAACGCTCTTGCTGATCTTGGTGCTTCTATCAATGTCATGTCTTTAAATCTTTTTGAAAAATTGAACCTACCACGTTTGAAACCGACGAGGCTGACTCTATGTTTGGCTGACGGAACCACACGGTATCCTGAAGGCTTAGCGGAAGATGTTCTAGTAAGAGTAGGAAAATTTCTTGTGCCTGTCGATTTTATTGTCTGTAAGATGGGAGATGATGATCCCCATGAATCCTTAATTCTTGGAAGACCATTTCTAGCTACATGTCGAGCATGAATAGATGTTAGTTCAGGAGAAATTACCCTGAGATTCGAAGGACAAGCCACGAATGATGACAAGGAAAAGGCAAAAGAAGGAGCTGATGACGATAAAAGGGCAAAGGTCAAATCAAAAGTGAAACCAAAACCGAAGCGAAGGANAAAGGCAGTGCCCACAAGATCTGATGCACCCATGGGACATGATTAGCTCATTCTATGGAGGGTTGACGGATGAAGGAAAGATGTCGCTTGACTCATCCTGCAGCGGTGCCTTTGTCTCCCTAGCGTTGCAAGAGGCTGAGGAATTGATCGAGAGAATATCTAAAAACACATCCTGTTGGTATGAACGAAGAGTAGATCATGGAGGAATTTATGAAGTTGATAATCGAGTGGCAAGTGAGGCCAAAATCGAAACAATGAATCACGAAATCAAAAAGCTAGGCTATGGTAGAAAAAATGGAAGGAAAACCCAAGCCTTGCATGGCATTAGCACTTTATTGTAATATCTGTGAAGGACCTCATGACACCCATATTTGCACTTCTACGTCTGCATCTGAAAAAGTTGAGGCGGTAGATTATCAAAGGAACTCCAACTTCAATGCTTATGGACAAAACCAAAGATCAAACAACAATTGGAAACAGGGAGAGGGTTGGAACAATAACAACAATGATGGATATCAAGCGCAAAGACAATACAATTATGGACACAAGCCTGCATATGGACAAAATGATAAGAACAGACTAATGTACAATCAAAACCAAGGAAATGGAAATCAAATGACCCAGTTCAGGCCACAATACGACTCTCAACTTGATTTTACTCAACAGAGAAGGGATGACATCCGTGAGGTAGATGAAAGACTTACAAGGACGATCATGGAACTCAAAAATGGTCGGACAAATCTGAAACAAGAAATTACTCAAGAGATTAGACAAGAAATTTCTAGTCTTCGCCAAGAGTCTAAGGCTACACTAAAGACAATTGAGAATCAAATCTCTCAGATGTTTAAGATGATGTCAGATCGACACTACGGACAACTCCCAAGCAACACTGAAAACAACCCGAAAGAGAGAGTCAACGCCATTGATGCCAAAGAAGAAACACATGAGAAATGTGATCCAATGGATGCTATCTGTGGAACTTGTCAATGTAAGGTAGACGACCAAAGAAACAAGACTACCTCTTGTAGTCTTAATCTTGAATTAAAAAATGCGAACAGTTCATGCACCATATCAATGAAGGAACGCAAGGAGGAAACCTCTTCGGAAGAAGGCCCGAAAGAAAAGGAACTACCAAGAGACAACGTCAAAAGCTCGAAAGAAAAGGAAACAGCTCGAGAAGGTAAATTTAAAGCTTTTATTCGAAAATTCTTCAATAGCAAAGAATGCCGTGAGTTGTTTGAGAATGACATTTGTTTGACTGAGGGAAACCCCAAAAAGAAGGGTGACCCTAGAGCTTTATTAATCCCATGTTCAATACAGAACATGGAACCTAGAAACGCTCTTGCTGATCTTGGTGCTTCTATCAATGTCATGTCTTTAAATCTTTTTGAAAAATTGAACCTACCACGTTTGAAACCGACGAGGCTGACTCTATGTTTGGCTGACGGAACCACACGGTATCCTGAAGGCTTAGCGGAAGATGTTCTAGTAAGAGTAGGAAAATTTCTTGTGCCTGTCGATTTTATTGTCTGTAAGATGGGAGATGATGATCCCCATGAATCCTTAATTCTTGGAAGACCATTTCTAGCTACATGTCGAGCATGAATAGATGTTAGTTCAGGAGAAATTACCCTGAGATTCGAAGGACAAGCCACGAATGATGACAAGGAAAAGGCAAAAGAAGGAGCTGATGACGATAAAAGGGCAAAGGTCAAATCAAAAGTGAAACCAAAACCGAAGCAAAGGGCAAAGGTCAAATCAAAAGTGAAACCAAAACCGAAGCGAAGGGCAAAGGTCAAATCAAAAGTGAAACCAAAACCGAAGCGAAGGGCAAAGGTCAAATCAAAAGTGAAACCAAAACCGAAGCGAAGGAACGAGGTCAAATCAAAAGTGAAACCAAAACCGAAGCGAAGGAACGATAAGCTTACTTGGAAAAACACGTGGGTACCAAAATGCTTCTTACCCACCACCAAGAAATTCGGTTGAATTCAAACCAAGGTATAATGCGTCTAGCCAATGACGTAAATCGTGGCGCTACTTGGGAGGCAACCCAAGATTTTAATAAAATGCTTTACATTATTGCTATGCTTTCGTTTTTAATGTTTTTGTTCTAATAAATTGCTACAATCATATGGAACCATGTTTTGAGGACTAATTTGTAGGATTCGAGACTAGAAATTGCTTTGGAAGAGCTTAAACTGGATATAGGTATAGAAGGCAAGGCCCAAAATTAGAAGAAAACGATGCAGTGGACCTACACGAGGCTCACGCGTGTGTAGCCGTGCGCGGGAACGAGGTAGTAGCCTCCCACGCACGCTCACGCGCGTGTTGCCATGCGTGGGAGCGAGGCAGAGAGCTCCCACGCACGGTCACACTCGTGTGACCGGCGTGGAGGCCCCTACGGGTTTAAAACCCTTGTTCGGCCATCCCACCTTATTTTGCTCCCAAAATCAATTTTTCTCTTCTCTTCTCCACGCAAGGAAGAACCAAACTCAAGGTTTGAACATACTTCTCACTTTTTACCATTCAAAGAATATTAAAACGTCAACATCAAGGTAATCTTTCATCTTTTTGACTCTTTATCCTTGAATATTCATGAGTTTGGAAGAGTTTGAATGTTAAATTTATTTTACATTGCCTTGCATGATTTTGAATGATTAAATTGGTTATAATGCTTCATAGAACTACCCTTTGATGTTTTCTTTCATTATTGATGGTTACATTGATGGATTGTTGTATATTCTTGAACTTCAAGTGTGAACACCATTGATGAACAAATGGGTTTGTTAAATTTCTTGTTGAAATTATGAAATTGATGCTTGAATTGATGAGTAAACTTGCTATAGAACTATTATATGTCATCAATTTGACTTTTTACATGTTACATTGCCCAAATTGAATTTTCAATTTCAAAACCCTAATTTTGAATTTGGGGAAGAAGATGAAGTTGACTTTTTGAAATTCTTGACTTTTGAAGTTGACTTCTTATTTGACTATCAAATTGATATATCTTATGAAGTTGACTTCTTATTTGACTATCAAATTGATATATCTTATGATGTTGACTTCTTATTTGACTATCAAATTGATATATCTTATGATGAATACTTCTTATTTGACTATCAAATTGATATATCTTATGATGAATTTTTCTTATTTGACTATCAAATTGATATATCTTATGATGAATTTATGCATGTGTACTATCAAATTGATATATCTTATGATGAATTTATGCATGTGTGTGATAATGGAATGATATTGTTGATATTCTTATGCTTGAAATTGTCCAAAATATAAGGGAAACTATGGCAAAATTTTCGGAAATTCTTAGCCCTATATGTTTGAAATCCATTATCTTGACAAGGAATTTTACACAAATATAATGGTGACTTATTCAAAGCCAATTACCATGAATGATAATTTCTATAATTTGTAGGATGGGACGCTCGAAAGAAATTGCAAAGAAATCAAAACATGATGTAGGAGAATCGAGTCGATCAAGGACACGGCAACACACTACAGCTCAACAGGCTATACAAGAGCCGGGGTCAAGGTCACTACGACACTTGACACCTATTCAACTCGCAATAGTAGACAACTATAAAGGAAAGCAGCTTTCTGTTGGCTGTCACTTTGAGGATAATGTTTTAAGAGAATTTGGTTGTTTGCAAGAAGTGAATATGCTCATTAGGCACCCACAGCTCCGCTATCTGTTTCAGTGGAGAGGACCCACCTATGCGCCTGTCACCTATGAATTCTTGGCGACCCTAGAGATTAGAAGGGAAGTCAACGATGCAAGGTAGTCTATTTCATTCACTCTTTTCGGCAACCACTACAGTATGTCTGTTAACACTTTAGGTGTTACACTCGGTTTTCATGATGCAACAAGCGTGTCCATACCTTATTTCAGAGATTTCAAAGAAGATTTTGATTCAGATGAAGTTGCTAGACGATATTGGAGAAGCATCACAAACAATGCCCCATACAACTCTTCAAACTTGAAGGCAAAGCTCATCACCCGGAATGCTTTGAAGGCTATCGATTAGCCTTTGCTATAAATCTCTCTGGACGAACCACGAATAGAAACAAGGTATACAAGCAGGACTTATTCTACATGTGGTGCATGGAGAATGATGTCAGTATCAACATGGGCGTTCAGGCTAGGAAATGGCTCCAGACCCAGCTAAAGCCAAAGGTTCAGACTGTGTTTATTGGACCTTTTGTTTCTAAATTGTGCATTGGGTTGGGCGTACTGGACCGGTTGATGGGGGAGGGATCTGATGGTTGCTCAATTTCTTTTACCGTGGGAGAGTTCTTTGCCGCAGAACTAAGGCTTGGAGGTGATGATGCACCCGATTTAAATGCTTCTGATAATGATGATGAGGACGAGGAAGAGAATGAGGAGGAAGACACTGCACAGGAGCAAGGCCCAACTCCAATGGAGTGGACCGCGTCGCAAAATTTTCATAGACAGCTACATGAGGAACAAATGAACTATTGGCGTGAGGAGCATACTTGGCAGGAAGGCCATTTCACATCCATCTCCGCAAGACAGGATGTTCACACCGAGGATCCCAACCGCATGAGACAAGCGGTGGAGAATAATGATAGAAGAATTGCCGCTCTTGAAGCTCGATTCAACNTTTGACTATCAAATTGATATATCTTATGATGAATTTATGCATGTGTGTGATAATGGAATGATATTGTTGATATTCTTATGCTTGAAATTGTCCAAAATATAAGGGAAACTATGGCAAAATTTTCGGAAATTCTTAGCCCTATATGTTTGAAATCCATTATCTTGACAAGGAATTTTACACAAATATAATGGTGACTTATTCAAAGCCAATTACCATGAATGATAATTTCTATAATTTGTAGGATGGGACGCTCGAAAGAAATTGCAAAGAAATCAAAACATGATGTAGGAGAATCGAGTCGATCAAGGACACGGCAACACACTACAGCTCAACAGGCTATACAAGAGCCGGGGTCAAGGTCACTACGACACTTGACACCTATTCAACTCGCAATAGTAGACAACTATAAAGGAAAGCAGCTTTCTGTTGGCTGTCACTTTGAGGATAATGTTTTAAGAGAATTTGGTTGTTTGCAAGAAGTGAATATGCTCATTAGGCACCCACAGCTCCGCTATCTGTTTCAGTGGAGAGGACCCACCTATGCGCCTGTCACCTATGAATTCTTGGCGACCCTAGAGATTAGAAGGGAAGTCAACGATGCAAGGTAGTCTATTTCATTCACTCTTTTCGGCAACCACTACAGTATGTCTGTTAACACTTTAGGTGTTACACTCGGTTTTCATGATGCAACAAGCGTGTCCATACCTTATTTCAGAGATTTCAAAGAAGATTTTGATTCAGATGAAGTTGCTAGACGATATTGGAGAAGCATCACAAACAATGCCCCATACAACTCTTCAAACTTGAAGGCAAAGCTCATCACCCGGAATGCTTTGAAGGCTATCGATTAGCCTTTGCTATAAATCTCTCTGGACGAACCACGAATAGAAACAAGGTATACAAGCAGGACTTATTCTACATGTGGTGCATGGAGAATGATGTCAGTATCAACATGGGCGTTCAGGCTAGGAAATGGCTCCAGACCCAGCTAAAGCCAAAGGTTCAGACTGTGTTTATTGGACCTTTTGTTTCTAAATTGTGCATTGGGTTGGGCGTACTGGACCGGTTGATGGGGGAGGGATCTGATGGTTGCTCAATTTCTTTTACCGTGGGAGAGTTCTTTGCCGCAGAACTAAGGCTTGGAGGTGATGATGCACCCGATTTAAATGCTTCTGATAATGATGATGAGGACGAGGAAGAGAATGAGGAGGAAGACACTGCACAGGAGCAAGGCCCAACTCCAATGGAGTGGACCGCGTCGCAAAATTTTCATAGACAGCTACATGAGGAACAAATGAACTATTGGCGTGAGGAGCATACTTGGCAGGAAGGCCATTTCACATCCATCTCCGCAAGACAGGATGTTCACACCGAGGATCCCAACCGCATGAGACAAGCGGTGGAGAATAATGATAGAAGAATTGCCGCTCTTGAAGCTCGATTCAACAGGCAATTTCATCCCTTCGGTGATGAGTGATACCTTCCTCAACTATTCTCGGTCCTGACTAATTAACACTTGATTCTGAGTTCTGTGACTTGGGTTACTATGATTGCTGGTCCCGTCTGAACATTAGGATCCCTATGCGTGGGGTTCCGACTTTTATTTCTTTTGTTTCTTTTCTATGCTTTACTTTACTTTATTGCTTTATGTTATTTAATTTCCAACTGCTTTACTTATCCGCATTTATATTTGAATAATTCTTCTTATTTACATGCTTTATTATTTATGTTTCTGCTTTTATATTTCTATCAGTTTATAATAATTGAATAGTACTCCAAAAACCCTTTTTGTATGTTATGTCTCCATTTCTTATAGAGCATCTATAACGGGAGCAGGCCTATGCTGGAAGCTAAAGTGTGGAAAGAGGGATGCATACTTGGTTTATCCTCTTATCCCTTTTCTAATTTTAAGCCCGTTTTGATCTTTAGAGTGTGGAAATATTTTCTTTATAGCTTTATGTATGAGTATACTTAAGTTTACCATGATTAATAGGATCGTTTGATGCATACCCTTTATCCTAGAGCAATTTCCAAAGTGTGGAAAGGGATTTTTAATTGTCTATCCTTAGAATCCCAGTTTCGTTCCTTTACCTTGTGCGTATGGAAACATCGAGGACGATGTTTACTTTAAAGTGTGGAAAGGATGCACTTTGTGCTTTACATGCTTACATGCTTAATATTAGAAGTTGAAGCTCTTGGGAATGATAAGCGGGTGCATTTGCAGTTTTGAAAAGAGAGTTATTATTTGTGTTATCTAGGGAGAATTTTGACTAGATGCCCAAAAATTTTTACTCTCGAAATATCTTTGAGGAAGTTACTTTTCGCACCCATGAGAGAGTTTAGAGCCAAATAAGTTTATATTCTTGCCTGCTTGCATGATGTTCACCTCTTATTTACGTAAGGACCTTAGTCAAGGATCTCTCGAAGTGGGAGTGTGCACTCTTTAATTTGAGAAAGATAAAACTAGCGAGGCCCGGAATTGAACTAAACTTGGTAGGGCATGGGGCAAAAGGTGAGCCTAATGGTGAGATTAATGAGAAAACAAAACCCTTGAACATTAAATAGAAAAAGGCATGAGGGGTTGACACGAGGAGAAGTCGAAAAGGCAAAAGGCCAAGCACCAAAAGAGTTTAAAAGAATTGAGGGAAGCCAATTCGTTGGGTTGTGTCCAAACCATAGTTTTCGGTAAGCAAAAAGCTTTATCTGGAGTCGGTTGTTCACATAAAAAAATCCCAAGAATTGAGAAAATAGAGCTGAGGTGAGCCGCTTTGCTAGGATTCGAGTACCCATTGCACTGACCTTCGAAAAAGCATGGATCTCTATGTGAAGTCGGGTGGCTCGATGACGTTATCCTAGGAAGTGAGAAGAAAGAGGGACCGCGCTAAGCCAAAAGCAGTGAGTGGTCCATGCCCCTACCCTCATTTACATTTACGTTGGGCTTTGGCGTATAAGGATGGAAAGTTGATTAGCTAGTGCACATCGTTCCCACTAGTGGGATCGGCTAGAGGCCCTATTTAAATAAAAGGTGAACCGAAACTTTGGAAATGCATGCTTGCGTATGGTGCAAGAAGTGTGATACCTTGTTTTATTTGTTTTATCTACGAAAGGTTTTTATTTCCCGAAAATATTTCTTGAGTTGCTGACATCTTACCAAAATCCTTTATAGATAACAAAAATGATTTCCCCCGTTTCAACAGTCTTAAACACCCATTATTTTGACTTGCCAAAAGCTTTATTTTGTATGGGAGAGTATCTCGGAGACTTATATGCTTAGAGAGTAAAAATGGGAGAGTATCTCGGAGACTTATATGCTTAGAGAGTAAAATGTCTTGCTTGACGACAAGCAAGAAGCAAAGTGTGGAAAATATGTCTTGCTTGACGACAAGCAAGAAGCAAAGTGTGGAAAATTTGATAAGACTCCGAGATACCCTTATTCAAAGTGTGGAAAATTTGATAAGACTCCGAGATACCCTTATTTCAGGCGTGGAAAATTTGATAAGACTCCGAGATACCCTTATTTCAGGCACATTTTATTTGATAAGACTCCGAGATACCCTTATTTCAGGCACATTTTAGGGTGTTTTATCGCATCTATAGCATCCTTATTTGGTAAATTATGTGCGTAAATGTTTGAAAATCACTAACTGATGCACAAAAGCTATTTTTAGCTTAAAAGAAGTAAAACAGGAGCCCCGGGAGCAAATAGGACCAAAAGATGAGCTTAAAGAGCAAACCAGGCAAAAGCGGAGCCCCGGAGGACCAAACTGGAAGGCCACATGCGTGTGAGCAAGCGTGGAAACTTTCTAGAAGCTCCCCACGCACGCTCACACGCGTGTGAGAAGCATGGAGGCGTGATGCGCGAATTTCAGCTAGGGTTGTCATTTCGGAGACTATTTAAACCCCTTTGATGAATTTCCAGAGGAGGATTCCAGAATTTTAGTTTTCCCCTTTCTTAGTTTTTCCTTTGGAGAACTTTCTCCATTTTTTCTTAGTTTTTAGATTAGATCAATCTCCATTGTAGAAGACAACAAGCTTGGATTGAAGATCTTCTTCTCTCTAGGTGATCTCTATTTCATTTCTATAATTTTAGTAATCTTATTCTTGGATTAAATTAGCTTTTGCTTGCATTTCATATCATGAGTAGCTAATTTAGTCTAGGGATTTGGATTGTGTGATTGAATATTGCTTTTGTGATGATCTTATTTCTATATCTTGGATCTATGAGTTTGTGTTGATGGATTATCTATTCTTGTCTTTTGATTGTTGTTTTGATGAGATCTTGTTTGGATTTGGCCAATCTAGATGAGAGATTGAGCTCTTGACTCTTTCATGTCTTTGATTAGAGTTAGGATTTAAAGCTTTACACAATCAAAGTTCCTATAGACTTCTTAAGAATAGTAGGATAGTGTGTAGCTTAAGTGTTTGATAAAATTCCTCTTAGAACTTTGGATGCTTGAAGGCACTCCTAAGTCAAAGAAGCCTTAGTACACAAGGTGGATAAGGACTAAGACAACACACTCTTGAATAGCCAATATCCTAGCAATCCTAATCCATGACCTTGCGCTCTCACTATGCAATATTCATGAACACTATCCAATCCCTACCCCTTTTACATATTCCCAAAATCACTTTTACTTTACTACTCTTTTGCACTCAAACTAACCAATGAACTACACTCTCACTTGCAATTCCACCCTTCACCACACTCAAGTCCTATGCATGATCCAATCAAGTAAACTCCCGAATGTTTGACATACCTCCACGTCCCTCCTTCGAGATCGACACTCGGGGAGTCACAGACTTTCCGTTTTATCATACAAATATCTTTTGACATTTCACCCTATGCAGGCAAGTGTTGTCAGTTGGCTATTTAAACCCTTCCCCTGCATTTTTAAGGAGAACCCTAATTTTCCAGATCTGAATTCTCTTTGTTTTCTCCCCTCTGGGGGAAAACCCCCATTTTCTCTTAGCTTAGATTGATTCTCCAATGGTAGATTTAGCTAAATGATGAGAGCAAGATGTAATAGGATTATTATCTCCGAATGGTAACTCTTCTCTACATTTATCTTGTTTAATTTCATTATCATTTCCTTTCAATCCTTTATTATTTTCTCTTGTTATTTCTTTTGATGCTACCTTATATTAGGTAGGGGATTGGTGGTCCCAACCTAGATGTGTGGTTGATTTTTTATGATATTTCCTAAAAATTGTAAGCTTGATGAACTTGGATTCAAATACTTGTATGGTTAATGTTTGATATGCTTTGTGCCTAAGTGTGGCCACATTAGGTAGCAAACCCCGTGAAAGTGAGTGTGTGCGCGATAGTGGCCATTCACAAGTCCAACTCATCCCCATCCCTGCCCTCTATCCGAAAGGATTAGGCCCGGAAGGAGTGGTAAACAAGGTGTTCGATGAAATGCCCCAACTGAATGAGGATGTGGGAGTTCGTGTGTGATACCACTCGGTGAAGTGCCTGAACTCCCTAGTCGAGTCCGAATCATGTTGTTTACAAACCCATTAGTAGTGTCGACCATATACGCTAGCTAAGAGTCATAAGCCCCGTTTCACTTTCATAGTTTACCCTATTTAGTTTCAATGCCCTTTTCAATCTTTTCCGTTCACGCAACTCTTGCCTCTAAACCTCCCAAATGCCAATAGGTTACTCAACTCCAATCTGCCTTCCTTGAGACCAACACTCTGGGACTTTTCCTCGTTTTACCACCTTCATACACCGTACCGCGAAAGACTCTTTTCAAAATGGCGTAGTTGCCGGGGAGGGCAAACGGTTGTTGAGTTGTTTTGACATATAGGAAGTTGTTTGTTAAGAGTTTTTGAATTGCTTTATTTATTTTGCTTTATTTATCTTATTTTTGGTTAATTGATTTGGAATGTGGGTTTATTTCTCTTGAATATCTCGTTCTCACGTGCAACGGTTTCTAGTTGCAAAAGACTTGTTGTTTGCTAAGCTTTGTGCATAACATTTGTATGGAAAATCATCAAATGAGCTTACCAATGAGTGCTTATATGGATCCACATGGTTACGCATACCATGGAGGACAACACCTTAGAACTATGTCTCCCCAAACCTTTGAACATCACCCCTATTATCATTCATATCCTTATTTTTATCCACCACCACCTTACCACTATATCCCACCTGTATCTCCATACTCAAATCCTTATCCTGTCTATAACCCTCCGCCAAACATTCTTTCTTATGTGCATAAAGAAGAGGAATCATTAAGTTCTATAGCCGAAAATATCAATAACCAATTGTACCATGTGATGAGGAAAATTGATCCAAATTGTGACTTACTAACAAGAACCATCAATTCCTCCAAAAATGATCCTCTACCTCTTAATGCATCTCAATCCAAGCACGATTATGAACCACAATTCTACCCTAACTCTCATTCGAATATTTGTTAGCCACCCCCACTCCAATCTTGACAAGGCTATCATGCTATTCACTTTCAAGAAGCACAATCTCCTATTCCATGTTTCAACCAAGATAATCCCTCCATGAGATTACCTTCAAATAGCTTTTCACCGGACAATGATGATATCAAAATTCTCAAAGCAAGAGTGGAAATGTTTATACAAGTGGCCAAGGAAGATACGGCTAAGCTAAAAACCGAGCTCCGGAGCGAGATGAAAAAGTATCTCACCGATCTTCGGGAGGAAGAACTCCCTCTAGACGTCATTGAAACAAAATTACTTACCATGACAGAGGAACTCATGAATCGAATTTCACCCCGTCATGACTACACCATGGATGACTATCTGATGCTTTGAATTGGACCAGAAAAGACTAGTGGAGTGGAGGAAAGCAGCAAGTGTGGAAAGGAGAATGAAAGAGAAAGCAACACAAGGAGAGAAACTTTAAGACTTAATGAAATTTTGACTCCCGTGTTGGATGATAAAAGAGACTACGAAATTGAGAGTGAGGATGATGGCAACATCAAAGTCGTCTGGGAAGATGACAAGCAAGAACTAGGTATAATTTTTAAACCTTTTTGCGACATAGAATTGGGAAATCGTAATGACAATATTTTTGTGGACTCTACTTACAATATTTGTGAGGAGGATTCCTTCTTAGAAAATGATTCCCCTAATTGTTGTAGTGAAAAGTCGATAGGTGAGGAGGATAATGAGTCATTTTACTCTTGTGCTAATGGATTTGAGGAATGTGAATGTGTTGACGGAGATGATAAGGAAGTGTTCGAAATTGAAGAGCAAAATATGGTGTCTAAAAAGGAGTTTAACTCTTTCGACATGTGTTCTAGGGAAAACTTGAATATTCCGGGTGGAGAAGATAAGGCGTGTGACTTCACAAGTGTTCCAATGTTTACTCTTGATAAGGAAACCTGTAGGGGAAGACTATGAGTAGAAGAGCGAAGGAAGATGCATACTATCTTTGAAAAATTTGAAAGAAATTATGTTGACTATGTTTACCGCTTTACATTAATTACCATTCCCTTCTTCGTTTATGGATTTAAGGACACTTTACATCTTCGAGTGATACTTGAAGCTAAAGTTCATGGGACGCTTGGTAAGGTCCCGAAATCGGTGTGTTTCGAAGAATAGGAAACACCGTGTCAGTCCAAAGACGTTAAACATGGCGCACTTGGGAGGCAATCCCAATGTTATCTTTTATTTTTAGAACTTTCATTCTTGTTATTGCCTTCTTTTCTTTTGATTATTACTAACTTTTATTTTTCGTATAGTCTCGTTTATGCTAACTACGCAGAATAAGCAATCGGAAGGTATATTTTGACCACAAATCATCAACAAAGTATCAACGCTAGCAAAGGAGGTAAAAACAACCAAAGTGGAACTTATTAGGCACGCCCACGCCTTCCTCACGTGTGGAGGAGGCGTGGATAAAATCTAGTAACCATCCACGCTGGCATCCATGCGTGTAGCCGGCGTGGACGAAAACTAGTATCCGTCCACGCCACCATACAAGTGTGGAGGCCTCGTGGACGGGCACCAGATATTTCGCAGGAATTTCGCGGAAATTAGTTTTAAACCCCTCCCTTCCTCATTTTCTTCTCCTCCACGAGCAAAACCATTCTCCAAGGTAAAAACACTTCATCCTAAGGCATTTTTTTTTTGCAAGATTTCAAGATCATTTCACAATATCAAGTCATCTTAAGAGGTAATACTCTTCTTCGCTTGCTTTTCTTGGTTCAAATGCTTGAGCTTTCCTTCAATGGGTATATCTTCATGAACCTACATTGTTTTAATCTTCTTCATGATTACTTAGTTGTGAAATCACATATATATTGGATTTAAGCTTGCATTGTCACTATATTATGAAAATTTCATGTTTTGCAAACCTATTGATGCTTGGATAATGAACCCTAAATGAAGATTTGGTGTAATACCCCGTAAAATTACTTCAAATAAATGATATTATTTTAATACAAATACGCTAGAAAATAAAATTCATTTTTCAACAAAAAATATTTTTAGTTCAAATACTATTAAAATACAATTAAAACTAATTTTTTTTTTATTTCGGGCTTTAAATAAATTATTTTATGATTCAAAAATTTTCTATTCAAAAATCTATCTGAGAGGAGCCTACTAATATCATTTTTATAGTTATCAAACTTTCTAAACCCAAATAATTATTCTTCCTAAGTCCAATGACTTTGCTTGAGCCAAAATATTCATAAGCCCAATTTTTAGCCCATGACCCAATTATAAATATTTGGAATTCTCTAGAACCCCAACCCATTCCTTCTCCTCTCTATAAATACCCCTATTTTTGCCTTGTTCTTGTGTTTATGTATTTATTGAAAAATGGTTTTGTGGTTGTGTGTGGTTTTGCTTGGACTTAAGGTGGAGGGGAAAGTTTGTGATTAAGCCTAAAGATTAGGAGGAGATTTTGGTAGAGGATGATAGCATTTGAGGTAAGGATTCATGGATGTCCAAACTATTTTGCCGTAAGTTTCATTGTTCAAATTATTGGCTATTTTTGCTACTTTACATCCATAAAAATTGTGTTAATATGGTGCTATTTTGCTTCTAAAATAGTGTATGTTCATCTTTTAAAGTTTGGAAGTGTTAATGTATTCTTGGAGTTGTGTTTTGAGGTGTTTGAACTGCATTTTGGGGCTGAAATTTCGAAATGGAGCTACTGGTTTAAGTTTCGGGTCTAGTATACTCATTGCCTAACCTCTTCACCAATCTGTGGAGTGGCGTAGTGGTTGGAGTGTTGCCCTTGCAGCGTGAGGACCTGGGTTCGAGCTCTGTGTTCAGGGTTCCTTTTTCTTTCACTTAATTTTATTTTATTATGTGCTAAGATATATATATATACTGTATATTTATAAAATGTTATATTTTGTTCAGAGTGAGGTTTGAACCATTAATCTCATGATTATTAATTAATAATTAAGGTCTTTTCCAATTAAGCTAAACTAACTTCTTGAAATTATTTTAGTTTAATTAATTATTATATCGTTTTTAAAGGGTTATGTCTTGAGAAAACTATTATTTTAAAAAGGATTTATAGTTGATAAAATTTTTAGTTTGATAATCTTAGCCGCTATATTTGAAAATATTATATAAATATTTTGAGAAAGTATAATACTTGAAAACTTATGTACAATGAATTATGTCTAAGTATATTATCTTTGGAGAACATAAAGTATATTTATTTGGAGGATTTTTCTACATTAAATTTATAGTGTTTATATCTATGTATATTTATTTTTGAGGATATATATGTTTTTGGAGAAAAAGTATTCTTGTGTATATAAATTTATCATTGTTGAAGGATTTGAGAAAGTAAGGGCTTGTGACCTTATTTGGTTAAATATATAAATATACTCTAATATGAAGGTTACATACTATTTTGGAAATATGTAGGTGTATGTATTCTATTTGGAGGATAATTACTATTTTGAAAATAAACTCTACGCGTATGGTTATGACTATCATCGAGTTATACACCCTAGTTGACTTTGAGAAATTATATTTTGTAATAGCCTACGGGGAATGAAAATATTTATGGAAACCTATTTTGAAAGAATATCACTATCTTGGAGGAATGATATAAAAATATACTTATTTTGGAGATCTATCCCTTTCTGTGTGAATTGTTATGTGGGCTAAGGCCCTATGTTGGAATTAAACCCGGTAGAAACAATCGTGGGTTAGTATTTGTGGGGTAACCTGGTAGAAATAATCCTGGGTTACTAGGACTGGTTTACTACCCGCTGGGCTTGGAATCCCAGTTAGGGGGTGTGCACAGTTAAAGTAGTGGTCCTGTTTCCACCTGTGATAAAGTGGGGGTTTGTGATGTGTTCAGTAGAGGGTTGCTGTTCACTTAGGGCTTCACTGCGATGATGTCCCTGTCCCCCCACTATTGTGATATTGAGATGGAGATTGATACCTCCAGTCTTGTGATTGGTTATGATTGGGATACCTCCACTTATTTATTATGATATATTGATATTTGGGAAATATAACTTGAATTCCTCCCCTATATATGATTATTGGTACATATGTTTTTTAGAATGACTTATGAGAAATTAAAGTCTATACTTGAAATGATTACTTGATGAGTATTGCTATATGAAGTTATGAATTCCCCCATATCTATGTTATGTTTGAAAACACCTATAAGAGAAAAATATGTTTTGAAACCACTATTATGTTGAGAATTATATCTTGTGAGAAATGTTCTCTTGAAATTCTCCATACTAATATATATATATATATATTTTAGAAACATTTTGAGAAAGTATTACGCCTTAAGTGGCTTATGATAGTTGTACTATGATTTGGAAGTAATTAGTGAACTATTTATGAAGCGGTTATAATGCTTGACAGTGCTAACTATTCTTATCTTATATTATGCTATGCTTTAAGTATAATGAACCATGGTTATGATACTTTGAAATATATAACGCTATTAGTTTAGAATTTATTACTTTATAGGAATATGAAAGTATTGTTGGGTAAAGTATAGAATCATTGTTGAGTAAACTATTTTGGGAAAAGCTATAAACCTTGTCTATGACGTCAAGTGAAAATCCTTTTGGGAAACACTCTTTTAAGTCTTTGGCTAAATGTTTTCTAAAGTATGGTCTACTTAAGTATCAAAATCTATTTTTAAAGTATTCTTATTTTCAAATTATAAATGTAATTATTTTACAGGGCAAAGTGAACCTTACTTAGCATTTTTATGCTAACTTTGTGTTTCGTATGCTCTTTTCTAAACTTGTTTTTCAGGGTTTGAGTAAGCAATTGATCAAGAGCGCGCTAGTATCCATTATGAGCTGATGGTAGAGCAAATGTTGAAAATTTCGAATGGTAGTTTAATTTCATTCATTGTGTTAATGTTTTGTAGTTGAGAATTCCTTGTAATTGAGTTTGGATAGTAATAATGCTTTATTGGAATATTGAAGTTTGTAATAAAGGTTTAGCCTGAGCATCTAATCTAGGATGATTAGGTGTGGCGGTAACACCTCTTTGAGGGATAATTGTATGTTCATTATGGTTACATTTGGGCATTTCTTATTTGGTTGGATTAAATGTGAAATTGAGTGCATGAGTAGAAAAGAATGATACTTTATTGCTCTGTGAGTGCTATATTGTTGATTCTAACCATCTATTTGTTGAATTTTGAGCTTATGTGTTCATTCCATTTGCAACCTCAACTTTGTCTTGACGAAGAAGATGAAGTTGACTTTTGTGTTGACTATTGTAGTGGAAATTGTTTCTATAATATAAAAAGATACTGCATGATCATTGTTGTTTGTGAAATTAAAAAAAAAATATTGAGAAAATTGTCGAGAAGAATGGTATTTATGCAGAAGAAATGTGGGGATATTCGACCTTTGTAATGCATTTCATAATGATAGATTTTGAGTTGCAATGAGAAAATATTTCCTTGTATTATGTTGCACTTGTTTTTCTTCTAGCAAATGTCATCCCAAGAATCTTTCACACATGAAAATGAAGAGCGGGAAAGGAAAGGAAAGGCCCCGATGGGAGAACCTAGCAATAATAATCCAGAAATAAGATATGTAGAGGTCCCCGAAGTACACCAAGTACTGTTAATGACGCCAAACATGCGAGATCGATATCAACACCTCCTCTGACTTCCGATAACTCAATGGAAATACATTGATCTAACTGCCTTCAATTCCTTCGAATGCAAGCACAGAGTGGAGCGTCTGATTCATGAACCATATTGGAGTATTATTTTGGGTTGGTGTCAGGATACATACGTTCTGTTGATCCACGAGTTTGTGGCGAGCCTGGAAGTAACCGAAGCAGTTGGAGACTTAAGGAACCCAACGATCAAATTTCATATTTTCAATGAAGATCATCACATCTTTGTTAACACCTTGGGTGTTCTTCTTGGATTTTACAGTGAGGAGGATCAGACTCGGCACTGGTATTGCAGGTTAAAATGGGATTTCAGGGATTGTGATACGCCGAAGAAATATTGGGCAATGATAGCCAGGCTAGGAATAGATTGGAACGAATCAAGAATTATTGTTTCTCAAATCATTCGGGAGGATCTCAAAGTTATGTCGAAGATAATTTCTCATTTTTTGGGCGGAAGGCCAGGAAACCACGATAAAATCTCCAGGTCTGATTTGTTCACGTTATGGAGTATGGACAGTGGAAAAAAAGTGAACATGGGAATAATATGCAAGGGATGGTTGCAAGCACAACAACATGACAAGGTGAAATCGCTTCTCATAGGACCCGTGGTAACTCGTCTGTGTGTTGCTTTGAGTTATCAAATGAAAATGCATTGGTTTGACTACCGGGTACAGGGAGCGCGAATAGTCCCAATGTTTCTCGAGGACATAGCAAGGCTGAATATTACCCCCATGTCAAGGGTTAGAGAGACCGAATGGATGGCCAGAAGAACTACTATCACATCACCTGTGCCACCGGTTGGACCCTCATCTCCATCACCATCACTCCCTTCTTCATCTCCCTCACCGCTATATTCACCCCTTGACTCCCCTGATGTATTCACCGCCTCGACGAGCAACAACACCTTCATCATCCACACCGCCTGCTGCATATTCCGACTTATCCCCAGTTATTTCAACCTACTTTACATCAAAAGCCACACCATCTACTACTGCACCAATCTCTTCACTGCAATCTTTTGAAATTCCAGGCCATTTTACCACAATAACGGATTTGAAGTCCTTGCAAATCTTTCAATATCAGTTACATCTAGAGCAAATGCGGAGAATAGACGATCTAGCAAAACAGCCGACCACGTCAAGAAGGAAAATGTGAACGAGGGACCCCACCAGCAAGAAAAGAAGTCGAAGCCCGCGGAATAGATTAATTGAATGATCAAAGTGATGTTTTGTGGACGATATTTGTGGACAATATTTTATTTTGTTTTGTTTAAATTCTTTTCCTTAACTTCTACATGGTAAACATTTTATAGTATAATTACGTTACTAGTTTGCACGTTTTGTTTAGCCAAAGACGTAAAATGTGGCGCTCTTGGGAGGCACCCCAATCCAAAAAAGCGAATAGAAGAGACCACGAACAACTTACACACCAATGGAGAAAAAAGGTAGAGCTTAAAATTCTTTATTCTTTCACACTAACCTTTAATGTAGGAATTTTTGAAGGGCAACAATATGCACATACGCTTAAGGAAGGGATATGCGATGTTGGTATATTTTTCTATCCTTTTTTTTTATTTTTTTATTTTTTTTTTATTTTGGATGCCCTGATTGATTTTAGATGCTAATACTCTTTTCTATGAGCAAGCTTGTTTTGATTCACATATGATGAGTAGTGTGACTTGATTTATGAATGGGTATCTTTTGTCGAATTGTTCGAGCTAGGAAACACTTCTAAGTGTGGAAAGGCACTCTTGTTATTTGTTTTAATGACCCTTGCTTCTTGTCCACCGTTCCTCATGGCAACATCGAGGACGGTGTTATCTTATAAGTGTGGAAAGGATGCGTTGCACATTTCATTGAATACTTGAATTGATTGATTGATTGAGTTGATAGGGTGTAAGATTTTTGGAGAGTATGCTATTGTCGATACTATCTAGGAGGAATTCTAATCTTGTGGCAAGAAAATTTTTGAAATATGTTTTGATAGTTACCTTTAGCACCTAATATTGGAATCTATGGAACCAAAGCGGTTCGAATTTTTATGTGATTGCATGTTATTCACCTCTTATTTTGTTGGGACCTTAGTCAAGGATCTTTCGAAGTGGGAGTGTGTACCCTCTGATTTTAGAAACATAAGGATAGCGAAGCCCGGAAATTGAACTTAATTTGGTAGGGCATGGGGCAAAAGGAGAGCCTAAATGCGAGAATGAGAAATCATACCCCAATTCCCTAGAAAAAGGCATGAGGGGGTTGAAATGGTGAATTGAGAAAAAGACTAAAATTTGGCCACTCCTAGAGATAAGATCCGAGTTTAGCTATCTCGCTAGGATATGGGGCAACCATTGCACAGTCTTCAAACAAGCATAGAGCTCTACGTGAAGTTGGTTGTCCCAAAGAGATCCTGGGTGATGAGAAAATTGAGAGGAGGTGAGCCACCCCGCTTGGATTCGAGCACCCATTGCACCGACCTTCGAAAAAGCATGGAGATCCATGTGAAGTCGAGTCGCCCGAGATGAGATCTGAGGGGGTTGAGACGAAAGAGTGACCACCCAAGCCATGGCGGTGAGTGGTCCATGTCCTTACCCTCATTTATCTTTACGTAAAGGGGCTTTGGCATAAGGTTGGACTTAAATTTAATTGGCATAAGCTTAGCATTCTTGGTAGATAGTGTAGGAAATTTCACCCGCTCTGTTTTTAACACCCGCACATTACCCAATTGATCAATCGATAAGAGTACTTAACTATTCTTGGCACTTAAGTTATTAGAGTTTAGATAATATACTTGCTTGAGGACAAGCAAGGTTTAAGTTTGGAAACTTTGATAAGCGCCAAGAATAGTCGAGTTTAGGGTCAATTATTGGACATTATTGTGTAGTTTTGTCACCCATTTGTAATCATTTCATGCGTAAAACACTCTGATGTGATCGAAATTGCTAATTCAACGTTATAGCATGCTTTGAAGTCATTTCCACAGAACGGAACAAGATCCAAGGCTGAAATGAAGCAACAAATGAAGAAGCAACCGGGCAGGATCCAACCATGAGTGCTTCACGCGTGGAGGAGGCGTGTACCAATTCCAGTACGTGTCCACGCCCCCAACCACGCGTGGATGAAACGTGGACCGGGCCATTAAGGGCAATTTCGGGATTTTGACTTTATGTTGGCTATTTAAACCCTTTCCCTGCATTTTTGAGGAGAACCCTAATTTTCAAGATCTGAATTTTCTTTGTTTTCTCCCCTTTGGGGGAAAACCCTCATTTTACCTTAGCTTAGATTAATTCTCCAATGGTAGATTTTGCTAAATGATGAGAGCAAGATGTAATAGGATTATTAGCTCTGAATGGTAACTCTTCTCTACTTTTATATTGTTCAATTTCATTATCATTTCCTTTCAATCTTTTATTGCTTTCTCTTGTTATTTCTTTTGATGCTAGCATAGATTAGGTAGGGGATTG
>NC_044925.1:8264884-8277655 GCF_003576645.1 Ipomoea triloba
CTGTAATGGGTTACTGACTGTTAGCACACCACCATTATGAGTTGTGCATGAGTTAAAGATATAGATAAATTTAGTAGTTTAATTTCTAAGTAGCAGTCAAACCGGAATATGATGCCCTTTGTGATCTGTATTGAAAGATTTGTTCTGTGTAAGCAATGGGATAAATGAATCTTGGATTGTTTGGGGCCTGGAATATGTGTATACACTGTATATTAATCGAAATGTTCATTCTAAATTAATGAGTGGCGTAGTGATTTGATAGGGTCTTGGATCTCTTCTTTAGCCGTGCGTAATTACGAGTGGAAGGCCTACAGACTGTTAGCACAGAACCAATATTAGCTGTGCATGAGTGCAAGATATAGATAAATTTATTTCCCTACAATTTCTAAGTAGTAGTCCAACCAAAATATGAGTCGGTCCTTTTGCTGGTAGGGTTCATGAATATAATTATGGGTGACCTAGACTGGTTTGAGCCAAACGTTTGCTGGTTAGGGTAATGTTTGAGCCTGTCCTTTGTTGGTTAGGGTCAGGTTTTAGCCGGTTCTTTGTTGGTTAGGTTTGAGTCGGTCCTCTAACGGTTAGAGTCGATATATAAAATTTACCCAATGCACATCCTCAAGTAGTGATTGCAAGTTTCCCTCTTCATTAAATAAAAAAAAAAGGGAAAGAATATACACTGTATGTTTTGTTATAATATAAATGTATTGCTGCAGATGTCATCTTGATAGGATTATTATTTACCATTTCTAGCATATGAATTTATATACATGAGTAAAAGGAGTTCTATGTGTATACGCTGTATATTAATCGGAATTTTCATTCTAAATTAATCAGTGGCGTAGTGTTTTGCTAGGGTCTGGTTCTCCTCCTTAGCTGTGCGTAATTACTAATGGGTTTAGGATTTTAGTCTAATGACACTTCTAATGGGTTACCGATTATCATCAGCACACCACCAATACCATCCAAGCATTAGATATACTGTACGATATATACAATAGGTAATTATAATTAATATCACNGATATATAAAATTTACCCAATGCACATCCTCAAGTAGTGATTGCAAGTTTCCCTCTTCATTAAATAAAAAAAAAAGGGAAAGAATATACACTGTATGTTTTGTTATAATATAAATGTATTGCTGCAGATGTCATCTTGATAGGATTATTATTTACCATTTCTAGCATATGAATTTATATACATGAGTAAAAGGAGTTCTATGTGTATACGCTGTATATTAATCGGAATTTTCATTCTAAATTAATCAGTGGCGTAGTGTTTTGCTAGGGTCTGGTTCTCCTCCTTAGCTGTGCGTAATTACTAATGGGTTTAGGATTTTAGTCTAATGACACTTCTAATGGGTTACCGATTATCATCAGCACACCACCAATACCATCCAAGCATTAGATATACTGTACGATATATACAATAGGTAATTATAATTAATATCACTGCNCCTAACCCCAAAAAAAAAAAAAAAACCCGTTGGAATGCACCGCAAAGAACCAACGCTGGCACACTATCTAGAGGGCGAATTGTTTAGTACATTATTAACTGAAAGACAAACCCAATACATACGCGTGCACGGGTAATAGTGATCAATGTCCCGACCAACCCAAAAAACAACACATCAAAATCTACCATTACAGTTTGCACGCACGCATATTATTAACCCCACTACAAACTCATAAAAGCTAAATTCAAAACTCATCTTCCGCTACGCCGCATTAATTGTTTATTGTACTCTGTGATCCGTTTCCCAATGAAATCCCGGTGCCCGTTGATTTTTGCTAGCAATATCTCGTGCAGGTATCTCCGACGAAGTTTACGCACCGGGTTTCGGTTTCCCTTTTCCAAGCCACAATCCCATTTTTTGCATGTTTCACCCATGTATGACTCCATGTGTCTCATGGCGTAAACACCGCAATCTTCTTTCTGTTTTGTGTCGCCACCACATTTGCATTCTTATAGGCCGCATGTTTTCAACCGTAGCAGCCCTCACCGCTTGCCCTTTTTTCTGTAGATATGTGGACAGCAGATATATCTGCCGGTAAATCAAAGTCATTTTACAAGTATCTATGAGACAAAATAAGTGAATACTAAATTTGCACCAATAAAACATTAACTACACTGCACAACAACTACGTTACCCTGCTGCACAACTGCACACATACGTCACTAATATCGAAGCACAACAACAATCATAACTCAAAAGCTCATGCACAACTACCACGGTCAACAACCCTAATGCACTACTTACCAAATCGTCGGGAATGTCGCCATATCTATCTTATTTAGAAGACGCCACCGAGGAGATGTCAATGATCTCAAATCTGCGTCTCTTGGTGTTGACGCACAACACGTAATAGTAATTTGATTTAAGAATATGGAAGAAAAACTGCACACCAACAATCAAAGTGGTCAAACACGGTGGGAAATTCAGTACCATAGAACACCAACATACCAGCAATGAAGACCTAATGTGATTACCAGGTCCACTGTTGCACAATTAATATGGGGTGCAAGCTGAAGAACCTTATCAAGTCGTTTGGTGAACCACTCCAAACGAACAGCCCAATCAGCCGTAGGCGAGACAATTGTGTGCAACTGTTCAATGGGGGGGGGGAGTAAATAACCATGAATTATTTGGTAAGTAATAATGATGTGTTGGGATGAACATAAGAAACATACCGCTGTGTAGGGCGTTGCAAACAGTCGACTAGGGGCGTCCCGCATCTTAAACTTCTCCAGCTCATTCAACACATAAGTCCAACATTCGATCACGCCCATACGTATTTCACAATCGAATTGTAAAGACAAGAAGTCCTTTATAAGCGCTCGTCTACCATTAAAGGAAAACACTTCCTCATTGCTGCCAACATGGAAAATACCACAAAGTCAAGACCCAATAATGAACGATTGTGTGTAGTAGCTAAGTACAAAAACGCTAGACAAACTTACTTGTTTCGATTGTGATGGTTGAAAAACCAACGCCATAGTGAATATTCGTCTGGGGTGGGGTTTCCATCGCCCGACATTTCTCCACCCGGATACTTATTCAATAAATTAACACTAGTAACACCTACAGTTCCAACCCTTGCAATCGGCCGCAATTCCTTTAGAGGCGCCCTAACTCGTGCGTTTTCGTCAGGTTTACTCAATAAATCAAACTGTGGGATATCTCCCTGTGAAATGACAACCCCAAAATAAGTTCAACACTTTAAAAAAAAAATAGGAAAAATCCAACAACCGTACAATACCTGGACTAGTGGAGCACAATTCTCTGTACGACTACCACACCCATGATGCACTGGTGGTGTAGTAAGAGATGGTTCCTGTTAAGAGAAATGGAAATAATTTGGATACAACAAATTAACCACAGAAAACATCACCATTAACCACTACTCTAAGACTCATTGGCATACATTTTGCGCACTTACCACAATATGGCCCTTACCAGCCCCATCCCCTAATGTAATGCGATGTTCTTCTACACCAGGTGCACCTACCAACCCAACACCATTCGCCCCTCCAGTGTTTTCCAAAGCATGGTCATGAGAATCACCTAACTGTGCGTCACCGAATTCTTGAGTCAGGCCTAAACTAAAGGAAGGCATGTCATTTAGCCCTTGATCCATCACGGCATCGTCATCGAATTCTTCAGTCAAGCCTAAACTGAAGGAAGGCATGTCATTTAGCCCCTGCTTCATCATGGCAGCATTCTCAACCTCCTCAACCGCAGCGATGTTCTCTGGGATCGCCCAAAATGCATCCTCGTTCTGAGTATAAGATTGTCCATGACCTGGGTCTAGGTTCTGTTTCATTCGTAACAACTTCTGAGCAACATCAAAGACCACTTCCAAATTGGTGTCGTTGAACGTCTGTTCGGGGGCATCTTTCACCATCTGAATTAAATCATCTGCAGTGGAACCTAGCAACTTCGATTTCGTAGCAAATTGCTCTAGTAACCCCTACAGTTACACACACCGAAAATGCAAACCAGAATTTAAATACAGTATCTCAATCGTTATCAGAAAACAAACAACGGAAACCAAAATAGCAGGAGGCGAATGAACATCAAACTCACTAGGGATGGACTCTGCGGTTGTGTGCCAGAGGGACTAGTAAATAGCCGCACCAGTCCAACGCATGGATCTGGCCTACGTCTTTAAGCTGGTGCAGGAACTGTTGGTTTGCATAACCGTTCTGTGTGCTTTCGACTAAAGCAGTAGCAACAGCAACACAAAAGTGACGTTTGAACCAATCACCCCCGTCACTACATGATACCATCACTTGACATACCTTCTTCAATGTAATTGTGCAGTCCCGCTTCCCTATTTCACCCCGCCAATCCCTCAATTCCTGGCCTACTTTCTAACTTGGACGACACACTATCTCTGTTGGGCCCAATGGCAGTCCAAGAGTAGCATTCACATCTTCTCTTGTGATTTGGAGACGAACGCCACGCTGGATATGCAGTGTATGGTCGGATGGGTCGAATATGCTAACCAACCAATGCCCAAGCCGCACCGGAGCCTCGGTAATTTCCAACCGTAGCATAGCTGCCAACCCAATGTCATTTACTGCCTGTCGTTGCTGTGCATTGAACTCCATAATGGCACTGGTGAGGTCCCCAGGTTTACCTCTGGTGTTGAGCGAAGGAAACTTTTCACCCTCGCTCGGGGTAGGGTCTGGAACCTTAGTTACTTCGTTCCTAGCTTCTGGATTTTGCTCTTTGCTAACCCCTGAATCACGTGACGATCCACCTACGTTAAGTCCTGAGCGAGTAACAACACGTGACGATCCACCTACGTTAAGTCCTGAGCGAGTAACAATGCGTGACGATCCACCTACGTTAAGTCCTGAGCGAGTAACAATGCCCTCATCTACCACCCCACCGTCGCATTGCCGCTTAGAATCTACATAAAAAAAAAACACGAAAACAAAAGTGCAGCAACCACAACTCGTATATGAATGCAATCGCAAAGTCAATACGAACAAGGCAACCAAGCGGCCAACGCTGTGCAAACACAAACCACACACTGTGCACTCCTCTAATACTGCTGTGCACCAACATGACACACTCTGTGCACCCCAGTTACACATGCGAATCAATTCTGACAAGTTAAGCTGCATACTATTCCAAAATTCAGATCCCCATATCTTTTTTTTCCTAGCTTGGGTTACTGTTTTGTTTTTAAAATACAAAATGGTTTTAGGTGAGGTACAGTGGTGATATCAAGTGGCTTTAATACTAGTTTTTAAGTACCTAAAGACTAATTTGACTGTTTAAAATAAAACACAAAATTTCAAACATTCAATAATGGGCAGGAGAAGATAATAAAAAACAAACGAAATTCCACGATTATATTTATTTATATATGGTGAAGTGAGAGTCGCAGGGTGCGGGGTTAGTTGAATCATGCCGTGCAACAACAGGATACGTGCTGGACATCAAACAAATGCAACTTCCTGGCACACAAACAAATGGTAATGGCTGCTGGTCTCATGAACAAACAAATAAAAAACTTTAAAAAAAAATCACCAGAATAGAACAGACACATAGCATGTTGCATGGTGTTTTGAGATTGAATTAAAATTCAAGAGTAGTTCATTTTTTACCCCGCATGCCATCCCATACAGTAATGTCCACACTAATACTCCATTAATATACGTAAACTTACCATCAATAAACACTCTATCAACACATACTTCATCTATCTCTACCAAACAACTCTTTGCGCCTACTACCATGATTTTAGAAACATGATAGAACATAGCATGTAGGAAAAAGGCATAAATAAACAGGATGTATGTCATTTGGTAGGATAAACACACGCACAAACAGTCACCCCGTTCTAAATAACCCGGTGCTAACTAATACACGGGGCTGGCCTCGGGGTCAAATGCTAGCAGTGCACCAGAATGGGAAATCGCAGTGCAACCACCCACACTCACCCAACAAGAAAAACCCAAACCCAGAGAATAAAAAACCAAAAAAGAAAAGGAAAAAAGAACGCACAGCCAAACAACCCAAAACGCTAATTTATGGTGTATCCCCCACCACCCGAGCACAAATCACACACCCTCCACACACCCAAACGATCCAAGCAACACACCAATTACCCAACTCGGAAACCAACGAAAGCGACAAATCCCCAGCCATAGAGCTTCAAATAGACGCAATTGGGGTGCACATGCAAAAAAAACAAAAAAAAAAAAAAAAAAAAACTAATACAGCTCCCACAAAATGCAGAAACCAAACCACCTAGAGCTTAAAATTCATTAACACAGAGCGAAATGATAGAAGTTGTTTGGACGTGCAAACAGTTGCACATAATCACCCTCCCCAAAAAATCAAAACAGTACAACACTAATAATGGGACACACGCCATACCTCGGACGACTGCACTCCCAGAACAGCTTATCCCCGGAGACCGCTTCCGTGAAACGCTGGACATCACGACGTATGATGATCTACCGAAATGCGGAAGTCGGCAGCGGTGATGGATGACCGGAACGGGGGGTGTGTGGACTGTGTGGACTCTGGGGGTTGTGGCAATTCTAACGCGTCATCGATGTCTTTACGAGAAAGGCGGAGCCCTACAATGGGAAGATTCCAAATATGCCCCGGTGCAAGTTCAACAGCCAATTAAAAACCAACAACCTCCACGCAATAATAAAACCCGAACAACTTATCCTGGCTGTGCAAACTTCTGAAATTAAAGGTGAGGATTAGACCACACAACCACACCTAACAACTGGTTCTCACCGGAATGGGAACCTATATACATATATACATATATGTATACATATATGTATATATGTATATATATGGACATATATACATATATGTATATGTATATATGTATATATATGGACATATATACATATATGTATATGTATATATACATATACATATACATATATATGTATATAGGTTGACTCATTCTGATGTATGCGCTAGAAGATTACTAACCTATTCCAAGAGTGCATTTTCCTATGTGAAATTCCAATTTTACCAATGATCAAAACGGAGTTTATTGTGATTAACTAACAGAAGGACTAAATTGACTAGCGTCTCAATAATTGAGGGACCAAATGTGTTCAAATTGAAAGATAGGGAGAACATTTCAAATGTGTTACTAATTGAGGGACCAAAAATACGTTTTTTCCTTAATAATATTTATATTGTGTATTTTAGAAGTATTTTGATTGGAGTGTTGCTAAAATGAATTTATCGTATATTGTTTGGGAAGTGAAGGTAAAAACAAGATATGCTGATTATATAAGTTAAATGAAGAAAAACCTAAGACCTTCCTCTATCACTCAAGAAATATGGGCTAAGTGGAATTATGTTTGGAATTTTGAACACAGTAAGAAAAAATCGAAATTAGGTAAAAGAAATAGACGTGGGTGTTTTAGATGGAGTTGCCCAATCTACTTATCTATTCCGTCACCTCACCTCCGGTTGTGATGGACTTTTTTCGTTGTGAAATGAAATACAATAGGCTTGTAGCCTGCTATGAAATGAATTCTGTCGTAAAATGCAATTCGTGATAGAATTTCATTTTTCGTGATGGAAGCGGAATTTTTCTATCGCGAATTGTGATTTTTCTTGTAGTTTGGTCATTTATAGACCTGGCAATTATGGACACGACCCGTTAACACGACACGAAACCAGACACGAATATAACGGGTTAGTGTTTAGCCTTAACATGTCTCGGGTCGTTAACGGGTTGACCCGTTAAGAACCCGTTATATTTTCGTGTCTTGACGGGTCAACCCGTTAAACCTATTAAGAACCCGTTTAACCCGTTAATATTATCGTGTTAACCCGTTTACATAAACCCGTTTACACAGACCTGTTTAGAACCCGCTAAGAACCATTGTCATTTAGGTAAGAACCATTGTTCTTACAAAATATATCATGAACATGATTAAGAATAAATTTACTACATTAGGCCAAGACAATACACCAATTATTGATGTTCAACAATATGAAATTTGAATGTTTATTGTGTTCAATTTTATTAATAAAAACTAGTATGGACTTCTTTAATTATGATTTTTAGATGTTATTTTATAGTTTTATGAATGTTATAAATTGAATATTTTTTTTGTTTGTTTGATGGATTGTATTGTATGTTTTATTTCTTTTTTATATAACTTAACTTTAAATTTTAGTTTTTAATATATCAATAGATTTAGCGGGTTTAAATAGGTTTCGTGTCATATCGTGTCGACACGATTCGAAACTTGTTAACTAAACGTGTCTATCGTGCCAACCCGTTTAACCGTTATTGTGTTCGTGTTCTTGTTACAATTTTGAATCCGTTAACCTTAACGTGTCGTGTTCGTGTTTAGCCTTATCGTGTTCGTGTCGTTATCGTGTCGACCCGTTAACGAACCCGTATACACGAATTGGCAGGTCTAATCATCTATATAAACGGTATGAAAACTTGAAGAAAAGTGTGTGACTCAATAGAGCATAAGTGATACAGCTATTCAAAAAGAAATCATACTTCAAATCCAAATATATTCATATCTTTTATATATATATATATATATAGGTTCCCATTCCGGTGAGAACCAGTTGTTAGGTGTGGTTGTGTGGTCTAATCCTCACCTTTAATTTCAGAAGTTTGCACAGCCAGGATAAGTTGTTCGGGTTTTATTATTGCGTGGAGGTTGTTGGTTTTTAATTGGCTGTTGAACTTGCACCGGGGCATATTTGGAATCTTCCCATTGTAGGGCTCCGCCTTTCTCGTAAAGACATCGATGACGCGTTAGAATTGCCACAACCCCCAGAGTCCACACAGTCCACACACCCCCCGTTCCGGTCATCCATCACCGCTGCCGACTTCCGCATTTCGGTAGATCATCATACGTCGTGATGTCCAGCGTTTCACGGAAGCGGTCTCCGGGGATAAGCTGTTCTGGGAGTGCAGTCGTCCGAGGTATGGCGTGTGTCCCATTATTAGTGTTGTACTGTTTTGATTTTTTGGGGAGGGTGATTATGTGCAACTGTTTGCACGTCCAAACAACTTCTATCATTTCGCTCTGTGTTAATGAATTTTAAGCTCTAGGTGGTTTGGTTTCTGCATTTTGTGGGAGCTGTATTAGTTTTTTTTTTTTTTTTTTNCGGGGTGAAATAGGGAAGCGGGACTGCACAATTACATTGAAGAAGGTATGTCAAGTGATGGTATCATTTAGTGACGGGGGTGATTGGTTCAAACGTCACTTTTGTGTTGCTGTTGCTACTGCTTTAGTCGAAAGCACACAGAACGGTTATGCAAACCAACAGTTCCTGCACCAGCTTAAAGACGTAGGCCAGATCCATGCGTTGGACTGGTGCGGCTATTTACTAGTCCCTCTGGCACACAACCGCAGAGTCCATCCCTAGTGAGTTTGATGTTCATTCGCCTCCTGCTATTTTGGTTTCCGTTGTTTGTTTTCTGATAACGATTGAGATACTGTATTTAAATTCTGGTGTGCATTTTCGGTGTGTGTAACTGTAGGGGTTACTACGAAATCGAAGTTGCTAGGTTCCACTGCAGATGATTTAATTCAGATGGTGAAAGATGCCCCCGAACAGACGTTCAACGACACCAATTTGGAAGTGGTTTTTGATGTTGCTCAGAAGTTGTTACGAATGAAACAGAACCTAGACCCAGGTCATGGACAATCTTATACTCAGAACGAGGATGCATTTTGGGCGATCCCAGAGAACATCGCTGCGGTTGAGGAGGTTGAGAATGTTGCCATGATGAAGCAGGGGCTAAATGACATGCCTTCCTTCAGTTTAGGCTTGACTGAAGAATTCGATGACGATGCCGTGATGGATCAAGGGCTAAATGACATGCCTTCCTTTAGTTTAGGCCTGACTCAAGAATTCGGTAACGCACAGTTAGGTGATTCTCATGACCATGCTTTGGAAAACACTGGAGGGGCGAATGGTGTTGGGTTGGTAGGTGCACCTGGTGTAGAAGAACATCGCATTACATTAGGGGATGGGGCTAGTAAGGGCCATATTGTGGTAAGTGCGCAAAATGTATGCCAATGAGTCTTAGAGTAGTGGTTAATGGTGATGTTTTCTGTGGTTAATTTGTTGTATCCAAATTATTTCCATTTCTCTTAACAGGAACCATCTCTTACTACACCACCAGTGCATCATGGGTGTGGTAGTCGTATAGAGAATTGTGCTCCACTAGTCCAGGTATTGTACGGTTGTTGGATTTTTCCTATTTTTTTTTAAAGTGTTGAACTTATTTTGGGGTTGTCATTTCACAGGGAGATATCCCACAGTTTGATTTATTGAGTAAACCTGACGAAAACGCACGAGTTAGGGCGCCTCTAAATGAATTGCGGCCGATTGCAAGGGTTGGAACTGTAGGTGTTACTAGTGTTAATTTATTGAATAAGTATCCGGGTGGAGAAATGTCGGGCGATGGAAACCCCACCCCAGACGAATATTCACTATGGCGTTGGTTTTTCAACCATCACAATCGAAACAAGTAAGTTTGTCTAGCGTTTTTGTACTTAGCTACTACACACAATCGTTCATTATTGGGTCTTGACTTTGTGGTATTTTCCATGTTGGCAGCAATGAGGAAGTGTTTTCCTTTAATGGTAGACGAGCGCTTATAAAGGACTTCTTGTCTTTACAATTCGATTGTGAAATACGTATGGGCGTGATCGAATGTTGGACTTATGTGTTGAATGAGCTGGAGAAGTTTAAGATGCGGGACGCCCCTAGTCGACTGTTTGCAACGCCCTACACAGCGGTATGTTTCTTATGTTCATCCCAACACATCATTATTACTTACCAAATAATTCATGGTTATTTACTCCCCCCCCCCATTGAACAGTTGCACACAATTGTCTCGCCTACGGCTGATTGGGCTGTTCGTTTGGAGTGGTTCACCAAACGACTTGATAAGGTTCTTCAGCTTGCACCCCATATTAATTGTGCAACAGTGGACCTGGTAATCACATTAGGCCTTCATTGTTGGTATGTTGGTGTTCTATGGTACTGAATTTCCCACCGTGTTTGACCACTTTGATTGTTGGTGTGCAGTTTTTCTTCCCTATTCTTAAATCAAATTACTATTACGTGTTGTGCGTCAACACCAAGAGACGCAGATTTGAGATCATTGACATCTCCTCGGTGGCGTCTTCTAACAAAGATAGATATGGCGACATTCCCGACGATTTGGTAAGTAGTGCATCAGGGTTGTTGACCGTGGTAGTTGTGCATGAGCTTTTGAGTTATGATTGTTGTTGTGCTTCGATATTAGTGACGTATGTGTGCAGTTGTGCAGCAGGGTAACGTAGTTGTTGTGCAGTGTAGTTAATGTTTTATTGGTGCAAATTTAGTATTCACTTATTTTGTCTCATAGATACTTGTAAAATGACTTTGATTTACCGGCAGATATATCTGCTGTCCACATATCTACAGAAAAAAGGGCAAGCGGTGAGGGTTGCTACGGTTGAAAACATGCGGCCTATAAGAATGCAAATGTGGTGGCGACACAAAACAGAAAGAAGATTGCGGTGTTTACGCCATGAGACACATGGAGTCATACATGGGTGAAACATGCAAAAAATGGGATTGTGGCTTGGAAAAGGGAAACCGAAACCCGGTGCGTAAACTTCGTCGGAGATACCTGCACGAGATATTGCTAGCAAAAATCAACGGGCACCGGGATTTCATTGGGAAACGGATCACAGAGTACAATAAACAATTAATGCGGCGTAGCGGAAGATGAGTTTTGAATTTAGCTTTTATGAGTTTGTAGTGGGGTTAATAATATGCGTGCGTGCAAACTGTAATGGTAGATTTTGATGTGTTGTTTTTTGGGTTGGTCGGGACATTGATCACTATTACCCGTGCACGCGTATTTATTGGGTTTGTCTTTCAGTTAATAATGTACTAAACAATTCGCCCTCTAGATAGTGTGCCAGCGTTGGTTCTTTGCGGTGCATTCCAACGGGTTTTTTTTTTTTTTTTGGGGTTAGGCCCCTTTTCTTACTTTTTCCCATTGCACTGTCCTCTTTGAAGCAATGCAAATGAGGTGCTTACAATGCCATCATTGCACTGTCCTCTTCGACTAATGTAGACATTTATATGATGCCCTTTGTGATATGTATGGAACGATTAATTACGTGTAACCAATGGAATAAATGAATCTTGGGTTGTTTGGTGTAATTCTATGTTTCGTACACTTTATTGTAAATTTTTCATTCTAAATTGTGCGAGGAACATAGTCATTTTGTAATATATTCTTGTTTTGGTGCAGATGATTGTGGTGGTAACAGTGATAAGGAGGGTGAAGTTTCCCGGATCCAAATATCTCCTGGATCGACAAAGTATTGGTGGCCAATTTGCGACGATGGAATGAAGCCAATCATAGGCCAATGTTTTGAAACGCTCGTGGGGGTGTGGAATTTTATATACAGTACGCTACTCTTGTGGGGTTTGATGTTAGGCATAGTACAGTGAAGAAGGATAGGGATGGGGGGGTGAATTTGAAGTATTTGGTTTGTAGTCGCGAGGGCTTTAAGTCGGTGTCGGGTGGTAAAGCAAATATTGTACATGGGGATTTACAAGATAGTGGCCTAGTTGCTCAAAAGAGGCGAAGGGTTTCAAATAGGGTGGGGTGTAAGGCGAGGGTGGTTTTTAAAAGTTAGACAATGGGAGGTATTGGGTGTCTTCTTTTGAGGAGATGCACAATCATTCGTTGTGTGCTGCAATGTTTAGGAAATACAT
>NC_044925.1:8277680-8291598 GCF_003576645.1 Ipomoea triloba
GAAAAAAATATTTGGCAACACACAGCGCCATTTCATGGTGTATCTTTGTTTGCAGTGATATTAATTATAATTACCTATTGTATATATCGTACAGTATATCTAATGCTTGGATGGTATTGGTGGTGTGCTGATGATAATCGGTAACCCATTAGAAGTGTCATTAGACTAAAATCCTAAACCCATTAGTAATTACGCACAGCTAAAGAGGAGAACCAGACCCTAGCAAAACACTACGCCACTGATTAATTTAGAATGAAAATTCCGATTAATATACAGCGTATACACATAGAACTCCTTCTACTCATATATATAAATTGATATGCTAGAAATGGTAAATAATAATCCTATCAAGATGACATCTGCAGCAATACATTTATATTATAACAAAACATACAGTGTATATTCTTTCCCTTTTTTTTTTATTTAATGAAGAGGGAAACTTGCAATCACTACTTGAGGATGTGCATTGGGTAAATTTTATATATCAACTCTAACCGTTAGAGGACCGACTCAAACCTAACCAACAAAGAACCGGCTAAAACCTGACCCTAACCAACAAAGGACAGGCTCAAACATTACCCTAACCAGCAAACGTTTGGCTCAAACCAGTCTAGGTCACCCATAATTATATTCATGAACCCTACCAGCAAAAGGACCGACTCATATTTTGGTTGGACTACTACTTAGAAATTGTAGGGAAATAAATTTATCTATATCTTGCACTCATGCACAGCTAATATTGGTTCTGTGCTAACAGTCTGTAGCCCTTCCACTCGTAATTACGCACGGCTAAAGAAGAGATCCAAGACCCTATCAAATCACTACGCCGCTCATTAATTTAGAATGAACATTTCGATTAATATACAGTGTATACACATATTCCAGGCCCCAAACAATCCAAGATTCATTTATCCCATTGCTTACACAGAACAAATCTTTCAATACAGATCACAAAGGGCATCATATTCCGGTTTGACTGCTACTTAGAAATTAAACTACTAAATTTATCTATATCTTTAACTCATGCACAACTCATAATGGTGGTGTGCTAACAGTCAGTAACCCATTACAGGTCTCACCAGACTAAAATCCTAAACTCAAATAATATTAGTAATTACACATGGCTAAAGAGGAGCACAAAGATCCTACACAATTCCATTATTTAGTTTGCCAGTTCCTTCACCATAAGCCGTCACCAGTTGTGCACATAATCATCTTTAGCCTACACCATTAATCCATACACCACCTAATTACAACACCCAGTGAACCCAAATGAAGGAAAGGAAACGTACATAGACGCAAACAAAAGAAATTATGAAACCACATGCACAAAAAGCAATGAAAGAAAAAATAAAAAGGAGGAAAAAATCACCAGACGCCATCGGAGTGGAGACGTCGTTGCGTGTGAAGGGAACTGTGACGTCAATGGAAGGCACGGCGAGAGGGAGGAGTGGATGTCGAGCGCAACCGAAAAGGATAGATGAAAACAACCGATACAGACCTCAAAAACCGGTAGTAGCCTACATTAAAGCAGCAGAAATAAATAATCTACCACCAAATATCCAGAATGCCCCCACGTTGATTCAGTGCAAAAACACACTGACAGTTGCACAGCAACTGTCTACCACTTTGCACAGCAAATGTCAACCTTCAGATTGCACAAAATCAAGGGCCTCCAAGACACCACACGTTCTCATTTAACTCCTAGTTCTCACTTGATTAAAATCCTATATATATATATATATATATATATATATATATATATATATATATATTCAATAGAAAAGGAGAGACTAATCTTTTACGTCTCGAAAGTTTGAAAAAAATCTCTTTATTTCTTGTATCACAAAGAGTTTTAAAATGCTAAGATTAGTGTTGGCTTTGTGATCAAAACACTAAGTCTTGTTCATTGTATGTTGTACCGGAGTAGTAGATATAGTGAATTTTTCTTGGAGATAGATGTAGGGTGGAAAAGAATGATTACATACACTTTCAAACCACTTTAAAAATTCTCGTTCATCATTTTTACTTTGAGCTTCGTCTTTCTGCATGCTTTTAACTTTACTCTGAGCTTCGTCTTTTTGCATGCTTTTAACTTTGACAATTGTTTTAAGTTTTCAGGACTACACATACACACAATTATTCTGTTGTGCACACTCTAGCTATATTATTTTATCAAAGCTTAAGTATGAATATTTCTCATAGTGACTTGATTTTATCTAGCTCACTTGGAGTTAAATTTGAAAAAAGTTTAAAATGTTTATTCATCCCCACCCCCACACACAGCTCTAGACTTTTTACTATTCCATCGGAACCAACACTAATCATATTTTATAATATTAAATATATTATAGATATACCCATTGCCACTTTTGCCACTTTTTGTTTCTTAGATATAATGTTCGTGAAGTGACTTTTTTCATCCTTAGGATTGTACTTTTTTTTAAAGCCACATAGCATATAATTAAGGGACATAAATACAATTACTTTGTAGAAATTCGTAGGACGAAAAATTGGTAGTATAATTGAAGAAATAGAAGTGATATTTCTGTATAATTTATTGATGAAAAGTGTCATTTTACTTAAAATTTCTAATATATGATTTTACACTGTTCTCATTATCCATTATTATTAACTTTTGATATATTTTTATTCAAATTTATCATAATATAATCACTTTCATGCACCGTAAAACACTCGTTAGCATTTATTATTCAAAACGCATGGCTATTTATTAGGGCAGGTACATGTGTATACGTACGCGAGTTGTCATTGCTTGGATGTAGGTCGTAGAAACAAAATTGTTTGAAAAATGTGGTTTTGCATAGTTGTTAAAATTATATATCACTTGACAAGTTTGTTATACATTACTACAACCTTTCACCTCCATATGGTTAAGACATTACGTGTTGTAGGGTTATGTTTGTTTAGTGTACATAGTACACCCCATATACTCAAAATTTTGGACAACAAAATGAAAAAAGAAAAATGTAAGCCTTGAGAATTGATGTTGAATTCGTACGTTTTTTATTTAATTTTGTACATGCTACCTATGCAATATATATGTGGAATGCATATCTATTTTTACTTGGAGTATTTTAATCCACAAGTCTAACCATAAAAAAGAAGCTTCCATTCTTGAGTTAAATTTAAATTGATTCTTTACTACAAATGAAAGTTTTATCTGGTGTCTCATTTGAATGAATCCTTATTAGCACAGATTTATAAGGTTTAATTAGTTACCAATGCTATGCACTAACATAATTTGTTGTGTGCGCCCCAGGCCATGACCTCAAGTTTAGATGGTTAAAAGAGATGTATCATTAGTTTTTGGCCTTGAAATTTAAATTATATCCTAATCAATCTCGAGTTTAAGTCAATTATTTCATTATTTATTATGGTGTTCCATCCCTCTTATCGAATGAGACCATCTATATGTATTATTGGTTGTAATTAGAATATAGATAATCGATAAAAAATTAGTTAGAATCTATATTCCAAAAAAATTTCATCAATTATATATATAGTCCGCTTTGTTTTAACAATGATTTTTACTATTTTGTTGTTGGGGTAATTATTCTTTCTTTTTATAGTTTTTTTTTCTTTTAATGTATACTTTGTTCTCATGATTTTGTATTTAATAATACCTTTTTATGTATCACATAATTTCTAAATATATAACGTTTATACATTAATACTAATTTAATCTGAATATTAAAAAATTTTAAGTACAAATTATTTGAGTTAAATCTTATCAATTGAAAAAAAAAATGTATATAAATGTGATATACTATTTTGCCGCGAAAAAACACGAGCTTGCATGTTTAGTTAGAATCTTGGATACACGGCTATATATATAAAAGGTTTTCAATTTTTTTTTAAAAAGCATTACTTGATGTAGGGTTATGTGTTTTATTTGTCCATTCAAATCTGACGCTAAACACATTGTTGTACCACAATGTGGTTTTTTGTTTTTTTGTTTTTTTGAATTATGAATCTTTTAATGCTAGTTTTAAAAATGGTCTTTAGGGTTTTGTACTTTGACTACATACTTTGCTTTGGATTCTTAACAGTGACACATGTTCATGTGTATAGCATGCGCACATAATTAAAAACAAGGCCGCCTTGATTTATAGTTTATAATGCACTTCATGTTACCAATGAATTATTGATGGACTTAAAGACCTAAATAAATTAATATTTTTATGAATTTATGATGTTATATATACTTTTTAAAGCTAATTAATTATTGCTCAATTTTCACTTTTAGTGATCTACTGTACTATATTGTGGTATTACCACATTTAATCATATTCTTTTAAGTTTGTTTCATTACATTTTTTACGTACTCTCATTTATATGGTGTAGTTAGTTTTTCATTTATATTTTTTATCACTTCACAATTTAATAAAGCGAATAACATGTAATTTTAGCAATGGTCCCCAGACTATGTTGATTTTCCAAAATTGGTCCTCGTCTTTTAATTTGGACAAAAAAGACACTTGACTATTGAATTTGATTCGGCATTAGTCCTTCCGTTTATGACCAGTTAGTGGAATGTTAAATATGGGGGTAAATGAGTCTTTTCATTTTATTGTCTTCTTCTTCCTCATTTTCACGTGATTTCCTCATCTTTCTTTCTTTTTATTTTTCTTTTCTTTCTCCTTTTGTCATGCAGCGCAACCACCCAATTTGTTGTCTTCAATCTTCATCTCTCTTTTTGTGAACTGCTACAACTTCAAAAGTGTTCTTTGTGATTATATTGGATGTGGATGTGCTTTCTGTATCATAAATATATATTTTGTATAAAAAGGTGATAGCTCCAGCACAAGAAAAATTCAGTTTCAAAGATGATGTTAGGCCATGTGATAAGTGCCAAAAGTAGCCGTGTTATAGGAGTCATTTAGGTGTGAAATATGCTATGTTAGATGTCCATGTTAGGAACATCATGTAATAGGTTTTGATGATACCAACTGTTAAGTAGAAATCCCCAAGTCTCGATACATAGGCAAAACGCTGTAAGTTCGACAAGTAAACCAAGAGCGAAAATACAACCGGGTAACTTTGAGCTCAACTCGGAAAATATTTAAGCTTGAGGTAAATTTGTTTGAACATCTTAGAAGTCTCATGTGTTGTAATCACATAGACAGATCAGAAGAAAGCATGGGACAACACTGGAGGAATAAGGGTCTGCGAGACATCAACTAAGTCTCGAGACATAAGCAGAGTTCGAGAGGTAGGACCTCTCGATACAGTTATCCAGTTCGAGACATAAACAGAGTTCGAGAGATAGACCTCTCGATATTTGAGTACGAGACATCAAGCAATCAAGATATCAACCTTGGTCTCGATACACTAACAATTCTCCAACAAAGCTGAATGACGGTCAGGAAGCATACTTAAAGCTTGGAAAAGAAGAAACATCATGGAGATAAAATAATGAAGAGGTGCCGAACGTGAAGATTTCAAAATGGACGGAAATGGAGGACACGTCAGATTTCCACCACAAACGGTCAAAAGGTGCACCAATGCTGAAGTGGTCTGATTCCCTACAAACAAGGAACAATGGGAATATAAAAAGAGTAACTTTTACCAAAAGACGAAAGTGGAGCTTGGACTCAAGAAAGTGACCTATGGAATATTCACTACAAGACAAAGAGGTTCAAGTTACAAGATCACCACTCCATGAAATATGCTGAAAATATGCAAGACCCATGATCAGCATGGGAGACAAATTTCAAACGGAATAGTTTTCCCTCCAACGGAATTATTCCTCTACTCTCATATATAAGGACGTGAAGACACAAAAAAAAAAAAAAAGAGTTCTAGGGGGAACAGAGTTAGAAAATTCGAAAGAGGTGTCTGACTAAAACGTTCAAGTGCAAGTGCTTATATTGGAATATCATTCTGATATTCAAAAACTCGAGAAAACACAACTTAGTGTTTAAGAGAGTTACAAAGCTTAAACTGTTATACATCTAGAAGGTGACCGAAGCTGCTCTACATCGAAGTTGATTCAACGATAGCTTGTGGTCAGATTGGAGCCTGTTACATTCAACTGTGACAACCAAAAACACCTTGCTTTGGATTAAGCAAGAGAGGTGGAGTAACCTGGCAGCTGTCCGAGTGAAAGAAACCTGAGGCTTGACGCGGGCTTGGTGATCAAAGGTCAAGTGCTCGAGAGGTGGAGTAACAAGAAGCGGGGCGAAAAACCTGAGGCTTGAGGCGGGCTTCGTGATCAAAGCTCAAGCGCTCGATATTGTACTAAAAAGGGAAGTTTTTAGTGCAATCCTTCCAGGGAGTTTCTGGAAGAAGAGTGGACGTAGGCGGGTTGGCCGAACCACTTAAAAATCTCTCTTGCATTTACTTACTGCTTTTATCTCTCGCTAACCTCTCGATTGCACTACATATAAACACACCTCTCGAACTAACTCAAACTCGTGCTAACTAAAAGGGGATAACATTTCCGCTGCGCATAAAACTTTGTATTCACCTCGTGAGGTATCGAACCTAAACATCCTAAGTTCAATACACACGAGAGGTCGAAAAGATTTGCAAAATCTTATACAAGTCTATTCACCCCCCCCCCTCTAGACTTGTACCCCATCCCCTTGGGACCAACAATTGGTATCAGAGCAAGTTCTCTGATCGATATAAACCTTTGTTTATATTGCCTAGAGATCCTTCTTTGAAAAATCCTTTAAAAGTTTTCAAAGCACGAGATAATTCTTCTAATATGGATAGCATGTTGTCGAGACATCTTCTCTTTGATCTTAGCAGGTTCGATGACTGGAAAACACGCATGCTTGCGTATCTATCAGCCCTCCATGATGAGATGGCCGAAGTTATAACATCTGGACCAGTCAAGATCATGATGGTAAACACGACTGCTGAGCAAACCAGAGATACACCAAAGTATGTCCCCAAACCTAGGGAAGAATGGACAAGTGATGATAGGAAGAGAAACAACTTGGACAACATTGCCAAGGATATTCTCTTCAGAGCTATAGACGAAACCATCTTTCCAAAAGTAAGAAAGTGCAAAACGGCGAAAGAGGTATGGGATACTTTGATGTTGATTGGTGAAGGTGACGAACAGGAGAAGGAGAACAAGCTCACCGTGGCCATGAAGAAGTTCGAGGACTTCAAGATGAAGCCAGGGGAGAGCATCGACAGCATGGAATCTCGTTTCATGAAGCTATCAATAGAGATCAGTGATCTCGAGAAGGAGATTCCACAAAAGGAGCTAAACCTGAAGGTCTTACGAGGCCTTACCAAGGAGTGGGAAATGAAGGTGATCACAATGCGTGATCACAGGGATTTGAAGAACACCACAACCGACCAACTATTCAGAGATCTCAAAGCCTTCGAATTTGAGATGTTTCCGAGAGATGAGGACGTGGTGGACAGACGGAATGTGGCACTGGTTGCGGACCAACCAACCACCTCCTCAAGGTCAGATCCTAATCCCACTGATTTTTTATCTGACGAACAGTTTGCTTTCTTCATAAGAAAATTCAGGAAGTTCATGAAGAAGACACCGGAAAGCAATACAAGTTCACCTTCCTCCTCAAGAAGGAAAAATGAGAAATACACATCCAGAGGAATGGAGGAAGAAGATCAAGGTCTATGCTACAACTGTAGGAGACCAGGGCACTTCAAGGCTGACTGTCCTTACCCTAAGGTAAGCAAGTATCAAGGCCTAGAATGTAGGAACTCCAGGAGAAAGGAGGAACCTAAAGAGAAGCCAGCACAAAGTGGCTTCAAGGGAGATACAAAGAAACATCTGCGCAGAAAGGCGCTTGTTGCTGAGGAACTCGAGAGAACAATCGAGGAGTCCGAGATGTCGAGCTCCAGTGAAAGCAGCAGCAGCTCAGAGGATGAGAGGGGGCTCATCTGCTTATACACCGAGGAAGAAGAGAATCAATGCCTAATGGCCATTGACAATGAGGTAACCTCTACTTCCACATCTCGCTGCTCTACTTCTACCTCTCGTTGTTCTTCTTTCAGAAGCGATGAAGATCCCTTTGAGATGCTTGAAACATTTAAAAGGGATCTCGCAGTCGCTAACAGCACTCATGCCAAAATTAGGGAAGAAAACAGCAAGCTAACCGCTGAAAGAGATATGCTTAAGAACGTCTCGAAAGAGAATTCAGAGCTAACTCTCAAAGTAAGTGAGTTAGAAGCTAAAGTAACCCTACTGACTGAAGAGTGCAAAGCTCGAGAGACCAGAGAGCTTAATCTTAGAAAGGTCATAGCATCATACACTAATTCCTCCAAAGCTATGGAGAAAATGGTGGATGATTACAGACCAGCAAATGACAGAACCGGTCTCGGGTTCCGTCGAAACAGTCCCTCGAGAAATAAGCAGACCAATGGTTTGGGAACTTCAAGAAATGGAGGATCTCAACCCAAACCGAATAAAGGTCATAAAGGACCAACAGAAAAGACCAGAGTAGCTATTCATAAACCGTCCCTATACACCAGCAATGGAAAGTATAGGAAAGCTACGAAGAATGGCCGGGTAAACAATATCGAGAGATCACCTCGCTATCTCTCGCAAGGCCATTCCAAGTACAAAAAGAGCTACATTCCATATAATGCGCCTCAAGGCAAATATGGAAGGTCTGAGATCCACATAGTTAGGAACTCACGGATGAAGAAAGGCAGATTCTATCCATCTAGTGAGAATTGGTCATCGAATCACAATTTCTGGACAGCAATTTCACATGACCAAACAGCGTATGAAAGGCATGGTGCATAAGCCGATCGAAAAGTCTATACCTAAGTTGATTTATGCACCAAAGAGGCCCAAAACTTTTGCTAGCATTCCTTATGATTATCAAACGTACAATGGCTACATTGCGCCTAGGCCTGGAATAATGGGCACAAGGTATAAATGGATGCCTAAACTCACTAACCCACCAGGACCCAAAGTTTGGGTACCTAAACTTGCATAATCTCCTTGCAGGACACCAGGGACGTGTGGTTCATTGACAGTGGATGTTCGGGACATATGACGGGAAATCTAACACTGCTAGAGAACATCCAACCTATCGAAGGTCCCTTGGTGACATTTGGCGACAACGAGAAGAAGGGGCGCACAAGAGCTGTTGGTGAAATCCAAAAGAATGAGCTGGTTATTAAAGGAGTGTCCTACGTTGAGGGGCTCAAGTTCAATCTCCTTAGTACAAGCCAGTTCTGTGACAAGGGCCACAAAGTTGTCTTCACCAAAAGCAAATGTCAGATTATGAGCGAGGAATCTCTCGAAGTCGTCTAGGAAGCAGCAAGGAAAGGAAACATGTACATAGTGGATTGGAGGTCTGCAAAACCATCCCTATGTATGCTAGCAAGGAGCAAGGAAGATTTATGCTGGGATTGGCATAGTAAGCTTAGTCATCTGAACTTCAAGACTATCAACAAGCTTACTAAGAGGAACTTAGTGGAAGGACTGCCCAAAGTGACGTTTCGAAAGGATAAAATTTGTGAGGCATGTCAACGGTGCAAACAGATCAAATCCTCCTTCAAGAGCAAAGCCGAGACATCATCCACTAGACCATTAAGTCTTCTTCACATGGACTTGTTCGGCCCAGTGGATCCACCCAGCATAAAGGGAAAGAAGTACACTCTTGTGGTAGTAGATGACTACACAAGATTCACATGGACCGTGTTCTTAACCAAGAAAAGCGAGACAAAAGTTGCCCTGCCAAATCTCTTGAAGCAAGTTCAAGTTGAAAAGGATGTCTCGATACTAAAGATCCGGTCAGATCAAGGTGGAGAGTTCATAAATCAAGTAATCGAGAGCTACTGCAACGAGAACGGGATTCATCATCAACTGTCAGCTGCTCGAACGCCTCAACAAAACGGGGTTGCTGAAAGAAGGAACAGAACTCTCAAAGAAGCCGCAAGGACCATGCTCTCACAAGCCAACATATCACAAGGATTTTGGGCAGAAGCAATCAACACAGCGTGCTATACCCAAAATCGGTCCTTGATCGTGAAAGGAGTTGGAAAGACTCCATATGAGTTGTGGAATGAAAGAAAACCGAATGTAAGCCACTTCCACACATTCGGGTGCAAATGCTATATCCACAACAATGGGAAGGCTCAACGAAGAACTTTTGAAGAAAAGGCAGATGATGGAGTATTTCTGGGATACTCATCGACAAGCAAAGCATTCAGAGTCTTCAACAAGCGGAGTTTGGTGGTTGAAGAGTCCATACATGTTACCTTTGATGAAAGGGCATCGACAGATCAACCATCAAAGACAACGGAAGCAGCTGAGGAAGATCAGCCAGAGTCTATCGAGAGATCAAACTTACCTCTCGAAGACAAGCAGTCGATAGTTCGAGACGTAGCGGAACTCCAGTCAGAATCAGATGATGAAGAGTCTACCAAGAAGAAAGCTCCTGACTCAGTTGATCAAATCCAGATCATAGATGTTCAACCCACATCTCAACCTTCAACGGAAGTATCAACTGAGGAGCCACAACCCGACCTAAGATGGCTGAGAAGTCACCCTGCTGATCAAGTGATTGGAGATGTACGTGACAGAGTTCGAACCAGATCAGCATACAGAGAAAGCATGTTTGCTTGCTTTCTATCTCAAATAGAGCCTAAGGTGATCGATGAGGCTCTATGTGATCCAGATTGGGTGCAAGCCATGCAAGAGGAACTTCATCAGTTTGAACGGAACGATGTTTGGGAACTAGTTCCGAGACCTCATCATCAGAATGTCATTGGTACAAAGTGGGTTTTCAGAAACAAGATGAATGAGGATGGAGTTATTGTTAGGAACAAGGCCAGACTTGTTGCCAAAGGCTATTGTCAGGAGGAAGGAATAGATTTTGATGAAACCTTCGCTCCAGTGGCACGTCTCGAAGCCATACGCATCTTTCTCGCATATGCCGCCTTCAAAGACTTTAAGGTATATCAAATGGATGTCAAGAGCGCTTTTCTGAACGGACTTCTCGAAGAAGAGGTGTACGTTGAACAACCTCCGGGTTTCTTGAAGGACGTAGGAGCTGACAAAGTATACAAGTTGAAGAAGGCACTCTACGGCTTAAAACAAGCTCCGAGAGCTTGGTACGATACCTTATCCTCTTTTCTACTTCAGTGTGGGTTCACCAAAGGCCTAGTGGACAAAACATTGTTTAGGATTAAGGATGGGGATCACATCTTATTGGTGCAAATCTATGTGGACGATATCATTTTTGGTAGCACCAATCCAGACTTGTGCGAGAAGTTCTCCAGTTTGATGAAAGGAAAGTTCGAGATGAGCATGATGGGAGAGCTCAACTACTTCCTTGGACTACAAGTGAGACAGCTTAAGGAAGGTATCTTCATCAACCAGGAGAAATACACCAAGGATCTGCTCAGGAAATACAACATAGAAGGGAAATCCTCAGTCAAAGTACCTATGGGAACCTCTCTACGTATCGATGTCGACAGCGAAGGTCGAGAGGTCGATCAAACCACTTATCGAGGTATCATCGGATCTCTTCTTTATTTAACTGCAAGTAGACCAGACATATCCTTTGCAGTAGGTGTATGTGCTAGATTTCAGGCAAGTCCTAAGGAAAGTCACCTAAATGCATCCAAAAAGATTCTTAGATATCTAAAGGGTACGCAGAGTGTTGGACTTTGGTATTCGAAAGGTGGATCTTTCGAACTTATGGGTTATTCAGATGCGGACTTTGCCGGTTGTAAGATAGATCGAAAGAGCACATCAGGGACATGTCAGTTTCTAGGTGGAAGACTTGTCTCATGGTTTAGCAAGAAACAACATTCGATAGCTACAAGCACTGCTGAGGCAGAATATGTAGCAGCTGGAAGTTGTTGTGCTCAGATCTTATGGATGAAGCAACAGCTAATGGATTATGGTGTTGAGTGTAAGGAGGTTAAAATTATGTGTGACAATACAAGTGCTATTGCCATCACCCACAACCCAGTGTTACACTCCAGAACAAAGCATATTGATATTAAGTATCACTTCATCCGAGACCACGTTGAGAAGAAGGACATTACTTTGGAATATGTTGCAACGGAGGAGCAACTAGCAGATATTTTCACAAAAGCGTTATGTGAAAATAGATTCTCTCAACTAAGGTTAGAATTGGGAATGATAGAATTGGGATGAATGGTCAAATCTTATCTTCTTGTATTTAGTGCCATGAACTGTTTCGCATGTGAGGAGCGGTTTCATCAACTTTATGGCAGCTTTGGAGTTACACAAGCATTGAATGGTCATTCATATTGCATCCCGTGACTCAACAGTGGTAACCGTATTGGGCTATAAATAAGAGGGTTTCTTTCAGAAGTTCATATCATCAACTTCCCATGGAGAAAAAGAAAAGAAAAGATGATGTTCCTTTCTTTTATAGAGGAAAGAAACCGGCAGTCAAGTCCAAAGATTTTCAAGGAGAAAACTATCCAGAATCAACGAAGGGTGAACAGATTGCGGAGCTTCCTGATAATCCAAACAAGATTCATATTCCCATCCAAGGTGAATGGATCTCCAAATACGAGGAGATCCACAATGATGGGACACTGGAATCGGGAGGAGAGTCCTGCACAAGAGGGACTCCTACTGCTGCTCATTCTGAAAAAGGGCCTTCCTCAACCAAATGGAGAACCAAGGGAAATGGAGAGGAAGACCAGATGGGACTTTCTGAGGTCAGCAGCAGTCAAAGGGGTGATCATACCTAATCCAAAGACCTTAAGAGGATTAGCGATGAAGATGGTCACTCCCAACTACAGTAAGCAGCTCCGGAGAGAAGAACAAGAAAAGGGAATAGCCACCCCTAGTTCTGTTATTAGAGAAATAGGATTTTAAATGGCTAGTTCCTGCTTTAACGATAGATTCCTACTAGGCTGACCAAGGCCAAACAAAAGTTTCTAAGGAATCTAATAGAATATTGATTCATATGTAATGTATCTGGAAATCACTAAATGAACTTAAGGATATGTTCCAAGTGATATCGTTTAGATGAATCAAACGTGTTTTTCTTGCAATCTGTGTTCGGAAGGTAGTTCGAGAGGTCACCCGATCAGTTTGTCTATATATGCTATATCTCGAAGAAGGGTAGTTCGAGAGGTCACTTCGAAAGATAACAAACTGATATCTCTGAACGGAGGAATAAGGAGGGTTAGGGATCAATCACTCAGGGGGAATATCCTTAACCAGATCAAGACGGAGGAATAAGGAGGTTTAGGGATCAATCAATCAAGGGGAAGATCTTTAAACTCATGTGGAAGACAATTCACCTTCGAGAGATGAATCCGACAAGTTCAACGAATATATGAGGGGAAACGGCTAACTTTGGATATTAATGCTAGCCACGTGGTCATCGGTTACTGACGGTTTTCCGCACTTTAGGGAATTATCTTGGTTAATTGGAGCATGCCTGTATAAACATCTCTTAATATCCCACTATCCAAAAACCGCATTATACTTTACCAAAATATCCTTACCATATATTACATACATAACCGTTATAAAGGGTATTTCTGACCTTTTTTTTTTGAAATTAACCGGTATCTTTCCTCGGATCAAATATTCAACCCTACCCATATATCCAACCCGAATCCATATGATATAAAAGCCAAATCCTTCTTCTTTACCCGGATTCAAGCTAAAACCGTTTACCCAAAATCCCCAAATCCTAAACGCAGTACACATTCCCTCCAAAACATCTAACCTTCATCAATGGCGTCCGAATCCTCTACATCAACCTCATCTTCCGACGCATATCAGAGGGAGTTGCTACACATTCGCTCTCAGATCAAACAAGTCAAGGCGGGGAGTATCCTTGACAGAAACGGCTTCATCACCAACTCCCCTAATCCAAAAATGGCGGAAAAAGTCCTGAAGAAGTTTGAGAAAGCAGGACTGATGAAATACATGACGCACGACTAC
>NC_044925.1:8296746-8318404 GCF_003576645.1 Ipomoea triloba
GGGGGGGGGTGAATAGACTTGTATAAGATTTTGCAAATCTTTTCGACCTCTCGTGTGTATTGAACTCAGGATGTTTAGGTTCGATACCTCACGAGGTGAAGACAAAGTTTTATGCGCAGTGGAAAAGTTATCCCCTTTTAGTTAGCACGAGTTTGAGTTAGTTCGAGAGGTGTGTTTATATGCAGTGCAATCGAGAGGTTAGCGAGTGATAAATACAGAAAGTAAATGCGAGAGAGATTTTTAAGTGGTTCGGCCAACCCGCCTACGTCCACTCTTCTTCCAGAAACTCCCTGGAAGGATTGCACTAAAACTTCCCTTTTTAGTACAATATCGAGCGCTTGAGCTTTGATCACGAAGCCCGCCTCAAGCCTCAGGTTTTTCGCCCCGCTTCTTGTTACTCCACCTATCGAGCACTTGAGCTTTGATCACCAAGCCCGCCTCAAGCCTCAGGATCTTCACAAGACAGCTCCCAGGTTACTCCGCCTCTCCTCAGGTTTTTCTCCCCGCTTCCAGTTACTCCACCTCTCGAGCACTTGAGCTTTGATCACCAAGCCCGCCTCAAGCCTCAGGATCTTCACTAGACAGCTGCCAGGTTACTCCGCCTCTTCTTGCTTAATCCAAAGCAAGGACCTTTGGTTGTCACAGTTGAATGTAACAAGCTCCAATCTGACCAAAAGCTATCGTTGAATCAACTTCGATGTAGAGCAGCTTCGGTCACCTTCTAGATGTATAGCAGTTTAAGCTTTGTAACTCTCTCAAACACTAAGATGTGTTTTCTCGCTATTTTGAATATCAGGATGATATTCCGGATTGCTCAGGCACTTGAACGTTTGAAATAGACACCTCTTAAGATTTTCGAATCGAACCGTTCTCTTACGAAAGTTCCCCCTTCGCTTCTTTTTGATCTGTGTCTTCACGTCCTTTTTATATGAGAGTAAAGGAATAATTCCGTTGGAGGGAAAATTATTCCGTTTGAAATTTGTCTCCCATGCTGTGTATGGGACTTGCATCTTTTCAGCGTTTTTCATGGAGTGGTGGTCTTGTAACTTGAGCCTTTTGTTTGGTAGTGGATATTCCATAATCCACTTTCTTGAGTCCATGCTCCACTTGCTACTTTTGGTAAAAGTTACTCTTTTTAAATTCCCATTGATCCTCGTTCTAGGGAATAAGACCGACTTTGGATTAGTGCACCTTCTTTCCGTTTGTTGTGGAATTCTGATGTGGCATCCACTTCTGGCACCTCCTTAATATTTTATCTCAATGATATTCTTCTTCTCCAAACTTTATTCATGCTTCCTGACTGTCATTTAACCTTTCGGAGAAGTGTCAGTTTATCGAGACCAAAGATGACGTCTTGAACTGGATTGTTGTATCGAGAGGTCCTACCTCTCGAACTCTGCTTATGTCTCGAGACTTAGTTGATGTCTCGCAGACCCTTATTCCTCCAGTGTCGTCTCGTGCCTTCTACTGATCTATCTATGAGAAATACAACACGAGTCTTCTAAGATGTTCATACAAGTTTACCTCAAGCTTAAATATTTTCCGAGTTGAGCTCAAGTTACCCGGTTGTATTTTCGCTCTTAGTTTACTTGTCGAACTTACATTGATTCCTATCTTTTGAGACTTTAGGGGATTCTAAAATACATTTTGGTATCATCAAAACCTAATACATTATGTTCCTAACAATTTCCCCCTTTTTGATGATGCCAACACTTATACTTACTCTATATGGCTGATTTGATAGAGGATAAACATAGATTTTATTTTCAGCGCATATGGTAAGTTTGACAATTATTCTACTAAAGCATGAATAAGCAAACTCACACAACACCCCCAGCAAAAGATATATATATATATTTAAGATTAAGGGAATGTTTACATAACTGAGCTTAGTAGAAAAATTTAAACCAAAAACATATAGAACCAAGAACAACATAAACAGCAATACACTGTAATAAGATGGAGTTTGGGCCACGAGAGCTTACTTCTTGTTGTTGGCTTCCCTCTTCTTGTTAATAGCCTCTCGTGTCTTGATGGGGTCTTTCGGATTTACCAGGCTTATGTATTCGTCTGTAACATCTAGATGCATGTAGTTTCTGTAAGCTTCCCCCACGAATTCTCCATCAATCACTCCATCTTTCCACCATGCAATGCATTCTTCTGGAGACATATTGCTGTGAACAGATATTCCAGTGATCTTCAGAAGCTTGAATATCTCCAGAGTCAGTTTTTGTTCAGTATCTTCCCTGCTCCCAAACTTAAAGTTTGTCATGACAAGGTCGATTTTTCTTTCTTCTTCTGACTGTTGTTCTTGTCTTCTTCTTCTCCTTTCTCTGTCCTCTTCTCTCCTTTTCTCCATTTCCAGTGTACGCTGGACCCTTAAGATTTCTGCTCTTTTCGCTTCCTCCAGTTGTTTGCTCAATGATTTTGGAACTTTTGGAGGTCCAGCTGGTTCACTTGCTGCCCTTTTCTTGCCAGTTGTTGATGTCCTTCCTTGTGTATTTTCCCCCTTTTTCCCTTTATTTTCCCCCTTGGTGGCATCATCAGTACGGGAAAGGAGGGTGGACATACCTTCGAAGAGTGCTTGAAGTTGGGCAGGCACTTGGTTCGACAGATCATTGAGTAGTGCTTTCATCACGTCCTGTCGAAGTTCACTGGAATACTGGAAGGCTCGAAGCTCTGCTCGTATCTCGGCTAATTCAGCTCTCGCACTTGCAGCCTCTGCTCGAGCAGCTTCATCAGCGGCTTTCCGTGCTGCATCCTCAGCCCATACTGCCTATTCGAGAAGTTCGGCATGACGGCCTTGGGATTCACTTGTGCCAGCAGCAGGCATTGCAGCATTGCGGACAACAGCGAGTATCCTTTCGAGCTGAGCCATCTTCTGAGATTGATCAGCCATGAATTGACGCACTTCGCCAATGAAGACTTCTTCGGCCTGTTGATCATAGTCAGAAGTAGGAGAAGAGAAGTGAGAAGTACCTTTTGTCGGAGGGGACTTGGGTGCTTCCAGATTTCCACCCATAACTTGCAGTTGCGAGTCCACCTCTCGATTGAGTGTCTGAGGAGTTACAGGGACACTGGGTTCAGAGCTCGAAGGTAGCTCCATGTCAGGCGCTTCCCGGTTTCCGCCTGAGGGATGGATCACTTCTTGCTCTTCACCTCTCGAACCTGGAGCCTCAGCTTCAGCAACTGTTGAGATTGGTTCAACCAGGGAGGGTTCTTTGGTATTGGACGCTTCCCGGTTTCCATCCAACAGAAGTCCCCCTCAGCGTCACTTCTCGAACCAGTGCTGGGAACTTGGTCATCTGCTGGTGAGGTTGGAGACGAAGTGTCGACAGGTGCTTCCCGGTTTCCACCTTCGATGGTCGCATCGTCCTCCTCAGTACCTCTCGAACCAGCAGGACTTGGGGCAATCTGCTCTAGGTGCTCATTGGACTGCACTTCGGTCTGCTCCGATGAGTCTGGAATGATAATTATTTCAGGAGCAGTAGGAAAACCCGGCAGTGTGAGCAACGGAACTTCACCCTTTCGAACTATCTGAGCTTCATCGTTGTCAACCGAGGGTGTGGACGTAGGTGGTGGCAAAAGAAGAACAGTGTTAGGAGCCACTTCAAGTGTTTCAGAGGTCTCGAATTCACCTCTCGAAGCTGCTACCTGTTCGTCCAGAGCAGAGAAATTTATTTGGGACAAGGGGATTGCGGCTGTTGGTATTGGGTTCTCAGAATCATCTCGAGCAATCCCAGAGGTCTCTCCTGGACCTCTCGTATCCTCTACTTGATGTCCCAAGGATAATGCAGTGGCGAGCCTGATATCTTCTTGAAATTTAGCTTCTAATTCAGGATCCACTGCAGGCTCGGCTTCAGCTTCTTGCGCATCAACAGCTATGCCCTTTCCCTTGTCAGATCGACCAAGATTTCTCCTGGTCATGTTCATCTCATGGGCAAGATTCAGAAGTTCAGTGGCTGGGATTGCAGTGAGGTTTAACCAATTTAAAGCAAAGTTTTCCTCAGCCACCATATCTGCTGCTCTCGAAACCAGTTGATCAATCGGACCTGTTCTCCAGTTGATCCATCGAAGCACTCTGGAGAAGTCATCCAAGCTAGACACATTTTCAGTACGTTGATCCAACTGAGAAGTGATTTCAGCATTCAGCTCATCAGAGTTAGCAGACAGGATTTCTGTTGCCGATGCAGCTTCCAATGTTATCTCTCGAACCACCTCTCGTGGTTCCTCTACTTCTGTCTGTGCTGGATCACTGATCCCAGTACCTTCAATCTCTCGAACCTCCTCTCGAGGCTCGTCAGTAGACTCATCAGCACCCTCAGCATTATCACCAGCATGTAGACTAACAGATAAAGCTTCTGACTGAGACCTGGTAGGGGGCACTCTCTCAGCCTCAGTGGCCAGTGTAGCCTGAGGTTCCCCCTGGGCTTGTGCCCTGTCTTCGAATGGTACTTGGATAACTGAGGGTGTTACCTCTCGAATCTGAGTGATGGCGATGGTTTTGGCTTTCTTAGCCCGCTTTGGCAAGGCAACCCTCTTGACCAAGGTATCCAGAGGCTCATCATCAGATTCCTTCTCCTTGGCTGGGGCTTTCCTTTTGCCCCTTCCCTTAGGCTTCGAGGGAGAAGGTGCACCCTTAACTCCTTTAGCCTTTGAAGCTTGAGATTTCGTCCTACCCATATAGGTATTCCGATGAATCTCTCGCCCTTCCCTCAGTTCTAAGCCCTTCAAACTTAGAAGATATTGAACAACAAAGCCGAAACCAACCTTTTTACTGATCGTCAGGTTGGTGTTGGAGACTGAGCTTTGCACCTGCTGTTGAAGAGAGTTGAAGATGATATGTGCCCAGTCCATTTTGTTGTTGTTCCATATGGCGTGGAGGATTTTGAGGATGTCCAGATTGATTTCGTCAGTTCCAGACACCTTGCCGAGCACGAATTTCATTATAAGGTCGGCAGCAAGAGCAAACCTCTCCTTTAGGTGGAACTTGCGGAGGGCAGAGGATGCTCTGGGCGGTGCAGTCTCCAGTCGGATTTTATCCCAAAAAGCTTGCTTGTCCAAGTCGTAATCCGAGAGATGCTGGACTGCCTCCTCCGACATCGCGAAGTCGAATGCCGCTCTGAGGTCACCTACAGAGGTCGTAATATCAATTTCATTGAAGCGGCTTTCAATCTTGCCCTTCGTGACCTTAGCATTCGCGAACCATTCTGTGAAGTCGAGGTCGTGAATGGTTCGGTAGTCGTGCGTCATATATTTCATTAGTCCTGCCTTCTCAAACTTCTTCAGGACTTTCTCCGCCATCTTTGGATTAGACGAGAGGGTGATGAAGCCGTTTTTGTCAAGGATACTTCCCGCCTTGACTTGTTTGATCTGAGAGCGAATGTGTAGCAACTCCCTCTGATATGCGTCGGAAGATGAGGTTGATGTGGAGGATTCGGACGCCATTGTTGACAGATTTGAGGTTTTGGAGGGAATGTGTACAGTGTTTCGGATTTGGGGGTTTTGGGTATTCGGTTTGAGCTTGAATCCGGGTAAGGAAGAAGAATTTGGCTTTTATATCATGTGGATTCGGGTTGGATATATGGGTAGGGTTGAGAGCTTGACCCGAAAAAGAGATCCCGGTTAATTTAAAAGAATTTAAAGGTCAGAAATACCCTTTATAACGGTTATGTATGTAAGATATAGTAAGGGTATTTTGAAAAAAAATAATGCGGTTTTGGATAGTGGGATATAAAAAGATGATATTTATATAAGCATGCTCCCACTTATCAAGGTAATGCTTTTAAGAGTGGAAAAACCGTCAATAACCGAAGACCACGTGGCTAACATTAATGCCCAACATTAACCATTCCACATATATCCGTTGAGCTCATTTGTTTTACCTCTCGAAGGTAAACTCTCGACTTTGCTAGTTTAAGGATCTTCCCTTTGAGTGATTGATCCCTAAACCTCCTTATTCCTCCATCTAGGCACTCCTGTGGTTAAGGATCTTCCCCCTGAGTGATCGATCCCTAACCCTCCTTATTCCTCCATTTAGAGGTACGTAGATAGTCTGTTTGATATCTTTTGAAGTGATCTCTCGAACTACCTGTTGGTCCCAAGGGGATGGGGTACAAGTCTAGAGGGGGGGGGTGAATAGACTTGTATAAGATTTTGCAAATCTTATCGACCTCTCGTGTGTATTGAACTTAGGATGTTTAGGTTCGATGCCTCACGAGGTGAAGACAAAGTTTTATGCGCAGCGGAAATGTTATCCCCTTTTAGTTAGCACGAGTTTGAGTTAGTTCGAGAGGTGTGTTTATATGTAGTGCAATCGAGAGGTTAGCGAGAGATAAAAGCAGTAAGTAAATGCAAGAGAGATTTTTAAGTGGTTCGGCCAACCCGCCTACGTCCACTCTTCTTCCAGAAACTCCCTGGAAGGATTGCACTAAAAACTTCCCTTTTTAGTACAATATCGAGCGCTTGAGCTTTGATCACGACGCCCGCCTCAAGCCTCAGGATCTTCACAAGACAGCTCCCAGGTTCCTCCGCCTCTCCAAGGTCTTTCTCCCCGCTTCCAGCTACTCCACCTTTCCGAGCACTTGACCTTTGATCACCAAGCCCGCGTCAAGCCTCAGGTTTCTTTCACTCGGACATTCATAGTTCTGGTTATGTCAGTTTTGGTTGTCACAGTTGAATGTAACAGGCTCCAATCTGACCACAAGCTATCGTTGAATCAACTTCGATGTAGAGCAGCTTCGGTCACCTTCTAGATGTATAACAGTTTAAGCTTTGTAACTCTCTTAAACACTAAGATGTGTTTTCTCGCTGTTTTGAATATCAGGATGATATTCCAATATAAGCACTTGCACTTGAACGTTTTAGTCAGACACCTCTTTCGAATTTTCTAACTCTGTTCCCCCGAACTCTTTTTTTTTTTTTTTTTGTCTTCACGTCCATATATGAGAGTGAGGAATAATTCCGTTACTTTCCTCTTCTTGTTAATGGCTTCTCGTGTCTTGATGGGGTCTTTCAGATTTACCAGGCTTATGTATTCATCTGTGACATCTAGATGCCTGTAGTTCCTGTAGGCTTCCCCCACGAACTCACTATCAATTACTCCATCTTTCTACCAGGCAATGCATTCTTCTGGAGACATATTGTTGTGAGTAGATATCCCAGTGATTTTCAGAAGCTTGAATATCTCCAGAGTCAGAATTTGTTCAGTGTCTTCTCTGTTCCCGAACTTAAAGTTTGTCATGAGAAGATCTATCTTCCTTTCTTCTTCTGACTGTCGTTCTTGTCTTTTTCTTCTTCTTTCTCTGTCCTCTTCTCTCCTTCTCTCCATTTCCAGTGTACGCTGGACCCTTAGGTTTTCTGCCTGTTTAGCATCCTCCACTGCTTTGCTCATGATTCTTGGTATTTTTGGAGGTGGTCCAGCTGGTTCACTTGCTGCCCTTTTCTTGCCCGTTGTTTCCCCCTTCTTTTTCTCTTTCTTTTCCCCCTTGTTGGCATCATCAGCACGGGAGAGGAGGATGGACATACCTTCGAAGATTGCTTGAAGTTGGGCAGGCACTTGGTTCGACAGGTCATCGAGTATGGCTTTCATTACATCCTGTCGAAGTTCACTAGAATGTTGAAAGGCTCGAAGCTCTGCTCGCATCTCGGCTAATTCAGCCCTCGCACTTGCAGCCTCTGCTCGAGCTACAGCAGCTTCATCAGTGGCTTTCCGTGCTGCATCCTCAGCCCATATCGCCTGTTCGAGAAGTTCGGCATGACGGCCTTGGGATTCACTTGTGCCAGCAGCAGGCATTGCAGCATTGCGGACCACAGCGAGTATTCTTTCGAGCTGAGCCATCTTCTGAGATTGATCAGCCATGAATTGACGCACTTCGCCAATGAAGACTTCTTCGGCCTGTTGATCATAGTCAGAAGTAGGAGATGAGGATCGAGATGTACCTTTTGTCGGAGGGGACTTGGGTGCTTCCAGATTTCCACCCATGACTTGCAGTTGCGAGTCCACCTCTCGATTTATTGTCTGAGGAGCCACAGGGACACTGGGTTCAGAGCTCGAAGGTAGCTCTATGTCAGGTGCTTCCCGGTTTCCACCTGAGGGATGGATCACTTCTTGCTCCTCACCTCTCGAACCTGGAGCCTCAGCTTCAGCAACTGTGGAGAGAGGATTAGCCGGAGAAGGTTCTTCGGTATTGGACGCTTCCCGGTTTCCATCCAATAGAAGTTCCCCCTCAGCGTCACTTCTCAAACCAGTGCTGGGAATTTGGTCATCTGCTGGTGAGGTTGGAGACGAAGTGTCGACAGGNAGGATTAGCCGGAGAAGGTTCTTCGGTATTGGACGCTTCCCGGTTTCCATCCAATAGAAGTTCCCCCTCAGCGTCACTTCTCGAACCAGTGCTGGGAATTTGGTCATCTGCTGGTGAGGTTGGAGACGAAGTGTCGACAGGTGCTTCCCGATTTCCACCTTCGATGGTATCATCAGTACTCCTCGAACCAGCAGGACTTGGGGCAATCTGCTCTAAGTGCTCATTGGACTGCATTTCAGTCTGCTCCGATGAGTCTGGAATGATAATTATTTCAGGAGCAGTGGGAAAACCCGGCAGTGTGAGCAATGGAACTACACCCTCTCGAACTGTCTGAGCCTCATCGTTGTCAATCGAGGGTGTGGACGCAGGTGGTGGCAAAAGTAGAACAGTGTTGGGTGCCACTCGAAGTGCTTCAGAGGTCTCGGATTCACCTCTCGAAGCTTCTACCTGTTCGTCCAGAGCAGAGTTGCTGACTTGGGACAGTGGGATTGCGGCTGTTGCGATATCATCGTGAGCAACCCCAGAGGTCTCTCCTGGACCTCTCGTGAACTCAACGTTCTGTCCNTGCTCTTCGGTCTGCTCCGATGAGTCTGGGATGATGATTATTTCAGGAGCAGTAGGAAAACCTGGCAGTGTGAGCAACGGAACTTCACCCTCTCGAATTGTCTGTGCTTCATCTGTAGTGTTCGAGGGTGTGGACGCAGGTGGTGGCAAAAGTAGAACGGTGTTGGGTGCCACTTGAAGTGCTTCAGAGGTCTCGGATTCACCTCTCGAAGCTTCTACCTGTTCGTCCAGAGCAGAGTTGCTGACTTGGGACAGTGGGATTGCGGCTGTTGCGATATCATTGTGAGTAACCCCAGAAGTCTCTCCTGGACCTCTCGTGAATTCAATGTTTTGTCCCAAGGAGATGGCAGTGGCCAGCCTTATTTCTTCTTGAAATCGAGCTTCTGTTTCAGGATCTTCTTCAGGCTCAGCTTCAACTTCTGGTGCATCAACTGCTATGCCCTTCCCTTTATCAGTTCTTCCACTGTTCAGCTTCATTACTTGTGTTTCGTGGGCAAGATCCATCAGTTGTTGAGCTGGGATCTCGGAGATGCCCAACCACTGGAGTGCAAACTGCTCTTCTGCCTCCATTTCAGCTGCTTGACTCATCAATTGAGTGAAAGAACTGGTTCTCCAGTTGATCCACCTGATCACCCTGGAGAAGTCATCAAGAGTGGGTGCTTCCACTGCCAACTGAGTGGAAACTTCTTCATATAAGTCATCCCGCCCATCAGAGATGATTTCAGTGGCAGAAATTGCTTCGTCTATCTGAGCTGTGATCTCTCGACTATGCTCCAAGAGATCATCTCCCACCCTGACTGTGTAGTCTGTCTCTCGAACCATCTCACGTGGTTCTTCTGCACCCCCTTGTACTGGATCACTGATCCTAGTACCTTCAACCTCTCGAGCAATCTCTCGAGATAAACCAACAGAGTCAACATCTCCCTCAGCATCATCACCAGCGTGCAGACCGACAGAGAAAGCTGCTGACAGGGACCTGGTAGGGGGTACTCTCTCAACCTCAGTGGCCAGTGTAGCCTGAGGTTCCCCCTGGGCTTGTGCCCTGTCCTCAAACGGTACTTGAACAACAGAGGGTGTTACCTCTCGGATCTGGGTGACAACAGCAGTTTTGGCTTTCTTAGCCCTCTTTGGCAGATGAACCCTTTGTATCAGTACATCGAGAGGTTCATCATCAGAATTCTTTTCCTCGGTTTGGGCTTTCCTTTTGCCCCTTCCTTTTGGCTGTGAGGGAGAAGGTGCAGCCTTAACACCTTTAGTTTTGGGGACTAGAGATTTCGTCCTACCCATATAGGTATTTCGATGAATCTCTTTTCCCTCCCTCAGTTCGAAGCCCTTCAGGCTTAGAAGAAATTGCACAACAAAGCCGAAACCAACCTTTTTACTGATCGACAGGTTGGTGTTGGAGACTGAGCGTATCACTTGCTGTTGGAGGAAGTTGAAGATAATATGTGCCCAGTCCAGGTTGTTGTTGTTCCATATGGCATGGAGGATTTTGAGGAGGTCTAGACTAACCTCGTCAGTTCCGGACACCTTGCCGAGCACAAACTTCATGATTAGGTCGGCAGCGAGAGCAAACCTCTCCTTTAGGTGGTACTTGCGGAGGGCAGAGGATGCTCTGGGTGGTGCAGTCGCTAGTCGGATTTTCTCCCAGAAGGCTTGCTTGTCCAAGTCGTAATTCGATAGATGCTTGACTGCTTCCTCCGATGACGCGAAATCAAATGCCGCTCTGAGGTCACCTACAGATGTTGTGATGGGAAAATCATTAAAGCGGCTTTCGATTTTACCCTTCGTGACCTTGGCATTTGCGAACCATTCTGTGAAGTCGAGGGCGTGAATGGTTCGGTAGTCGTGTGTCATGTATTTCATCAGTCCTGCTTTCTCAAACTTCTTCAGGACCTTTTTCGCCATTTTTGGATTAGGGGAGTTGGTGATGAAGCCGTTTCTGTCAAGGATACTCCCCGCCTTGACTTGTTTGATCTGAGAGCGAATGTGTAGCAACTCCCTCTGATATGCGTCGGAAGATGAGGTTGATGTAGAGGATTCGGACGCCATTGATGAAGGTTAGATGTTTTGGAGGGAATGTGTACTGCATTTAGGATTTGGGGATTTTGGGTAAACGGTTTTAGCTTGAATCCGGGTAAAGAAGAAGGATTTGGCTTTTATATCATATGGATTCGGGTTGGATATATGGGTAGGGTTGAGTATTTGATCCGAGGAAAGATACCGGTTAATTTCAAAAAAAAAAAGGTCAGAAATACCCTTTATAACGGTTATGTATGTAATATATGGTAAGGATATTTTGGTAATGTATAATGCGGTTTTTGGATAGTGGGATATTAAGAGATGTTTATACAGGCATGCTCCCATTAACCAAGATAATTCCCTTAAGTGCGGAAAACCGTCAGTAACCGATGACCACGTGGCTAGCATTAATATCCAAAGTTAGCCGTTTCCCCTCATATATTCGTTGAACTTGTCGGATTCATCTCTCGAAGGTGAATTGTCTTCCACATGAGTTTAAGGATCTTCCCCCTGAGTGATTGATCCCTAAACCTCCTTATTCCTCCATCTTGATCTGGTTAAGGATATTCCCCCTGAGTGATTGATCCCTAACCCTCCTTATTCCTCCGTTCAGAGATATCAGTTTGTTATCTTTCGAAGTGACCTCTCGAACTACCTTCCGAACACAGATTGCAAGAAAAACACGTTTGATTCATCTAAACGATATCACTTGGAACATATCCTTAAGTTCATTTAGTGATTTCCAGATACATTACATATGAATCAATATTCTATTAGATTCCTTAGAAACTTTTGTTTGGCCTTGGTCAGCCTAGTAGGAATCTATCGTTAAAGCAGGAACTAGCCATTTAAAGTCCTATTTCTCTAATAACAGAACTAGGGGTGGCTATTCCCTTTTCTTGTTCTTCTCTCCGGAGCTGCTTACTGTAGTTGGGAGTGACCATCTTCATCGCTAATCCTCTTAAGGTCTTTGGATTAGGTATGATCACCCCTTTGACTGCTGCTGACCTCAGAAAGTCCCATCTGGTCTTCCTCTCCATTTCCCTTGGTTCTCCATTTGGTTGAGGAAGGCCCTTTTTCAGAATGAGCAGCAGTAGGAGTCCCTCTTGTGCAGGACTCTCCTCCCGATTCCAATGTCCCATCATTGTGGATCTCCTCGTATTTGGAGATCCATTCACCTTGGATGGGAATATAAATCTTGTTTGGATTATCAGGAAGCTCCGCAATCTGTTCACCCTTCGTTGATTCTGGATAGTTTTCTCCTTGAAAATCTTTGGACTTGACTGCCGGTTTCTTTCCTCTATAAAAGAAAGGAACATCATCTTTTCTTTTCTTTTTCTCCATGGGAAGTTGATGAAATGAACTTCTGAAAGAAACCCTCTTATTTATAGCCCAATACGGTTACCACTGTTGAGTCACGGGATGCAATATGAATGACCATTCAATGCTTGTGTAACTCCAAAGCTGCCATAAAGTTGATGAAACCGCCCCTCACATGCGAAACAGTTCATGGCACTAAATACAAGAAGATAAGATTTGACCATTCATCCCAATTCTATCATTCCCAATTCTAACCTTAGTTGAGAGAATCTATTTTCACATAACGCTTTTGTGAAAATATCTGCTAGTTGCTCCTCCGTTGCAACATATTCCAAAATAATGTCCTTCCTCTCAACATGGTCTCGGATGAAGTGATACTTAATATCAATATGCTTTGTTCTAGAATGTAACACTGGATTGTGGGTGATGGCAATAGCACTTGTATTGTCACACATGATCTTAACCTCCTTACACTCAACCCCATAATCCAGTAATTGTTGCTTCATCCATAAAACCTGAGCACAGCAACTTCCAGCTGCTACATACTCTGCCTCAGCGGTGCTTGTAGCTATCGAATGCTGTTTCGTGCTGAACCATGAGACAAGTCTTCCACCTAGAAACTGACATGTCCCTGATGTGCTTTTTCGATCTATTTTACAGCCGGCAAAGTCCGCATCTGAATAACCCATAAGTTCGAAAGATCCACCTCTTGAATACCAAAGCCCAACACTTTGCGTACCTTTGAGATATCTAAGGATCTTTTTAGATGCATTTAAGTGACTTTCCTTAGGACTTGCCTGAAACCTAGCACATACACCTACTGCAAAGGATATATCTGGTCTACTAGCAGTTAAATAGAGAAGAGATCCGATGATACCTCGATATGTAGTTTGATCGACCTCTCGACCTTCACTGTCGACATCGATACGTAGAGAGGTTCCCATGGGTACTTTGACTGAGGATTTCCCTTCTATATTATATTTTCTGAGCAGATCCTTGGTGTATTTCTCCTGATTGATGAAGATACCTTCCTTAAGCTGTCTCACTTGTAATCCAAGGAAGTAGTTTAGTTCTCCCATCATGCTCATCTCGAACTTCCCTTTCATCAATCTGGAGAACTTCTCGCACAAGTCTGGATTGGTGCTTCCAAAAATGATATTGTCCACATAGATTTGCACCAATAAGATGTGATCCCCGTCCTTAATTCTAAACAATGTTTTGTCCACTAGGCCTTTGGTGAACCCACACTGAATTAGAAAAGAGGATAAGGTATCATACCAAGCTCTCGGAGCTTGTTTTAAGCCGTAAAGTGCCTTCTTTAATTTGTATACTTTGTCAGCTCCCACGTCCTTCAAGAAACCCGGAGGTTGTTCAACGTACACCTCTTCTTCGAGAAGTCCGTTCAGAAAAGCGCTCTTGACATCCATTTGATATACCTTAAAGTCTTTGAAGGCGGCATATGCGAGAAAGATGCGTATGGCTTCGAGACGTGCCACTGGAGCGAAGGTTTCATCAAAATCTATTCCTTCCTCCTGACAATAGCCTTTGGCAACAAGTCTGGCCTTGTTCCTAAAAATAACTCCATCCTCATTCATCTTGTTTCTGAAAACCCACTTTGTACCAATGACATTCTGATGATGAGGTCTCGGAACTAGTTCCCAAACATCGTTCCGTTCAAACTGATGAAGTTCCTCTTGCATGGCTTGCACCCAATCTGGATCACATAGAGCCTCATCGATCACCTTAGGCTCTATTTGAGATAGAAAGCAAGCAAACATGCTTTCTCTGTATGCTGATCTGGTTCGAACTCTGTCACGTACATCTCCAATCACTTGATCAGCAGGGTGACTTCTCAGCCATCTTAGGTCGGGTTGTGGCTCCTCAGTTGATACTTCCATTGAAGGTTGAGATGTGGTTTGAACATCTAAGATCTGGATTGGATCAACTGAGTCAGGTGCTTTCTTCTTGGTAGATTCTTCATCATCTGAATCTGACTGGAGTTCTGCTACGTCTCGAACTATCGACTGCTTGTCTTCGAGAGGTAAGTTTGATCTCTCGATAGACTGTGGCTGATCTTCCTCANGGGTTGTGGCTCCTCAGTTGATGCTTCCGTTGAAGGTTGAGATGTGGGTTGAACATCTATGATCTGGATTTGATCAACTGAGTCAGGAGCTTTCTTCTTGGTAGACTCTTCATCATCTGATTCTGACTGGAGTTCCGCTACGTCTCGAACTATCGACTGCTTGTCTTCGAGAGGTAAGTTTGATCTCTCGATAGACTCTGGCTGATCTTCCTCAGCTGCTTCCGTTGTCTTTGATGGTTGATCTATCGATGCCCTTTCATCAAAGGTAACATGTATGGACTCTTCAANGGTAGACTCTTCATCATCTGATTCTGACTGGAGTTCCGCTACGTCTCGAACTATCGACTGCTTGTCTTCGAGAGGTAAGTTTGATCTCTCGATAGACTCTGGCTGATCTTCCTCAGCTGCTTCCGTTGTCTTTGATGGTTGATCTGTCGATGCCCTTTCATCAAAGGTAACATGTATGGACTCTTCAACCACCAAACTTCGCTTGTTGAAGACTCTGAATGCTTTGCTAGTCGATGAGTATCCCAGAAATACTCCATCATCTGCTTTTTCTTCAAAAGTTCTTCGTTGAGCCTTCCCATTGTTGTGGATATAGCATTTGCACCCGAATGTGTGGAAGTGGCTTACATTCGGTTTTCTTTCATTCCACAGCTCATATGGAGTCTTTCCAACTCCTTTCACGATCAAGGACCGATTTTGGGTATAGCACGCTGTGTTGATTGCTTCTGCCCAAAATCCTTGTGATATGTTGGCTTGCGAGAGCATGGTCCTTGCGGCTTCTTTGAGAGTTCTGTTTCTTCTTTCAGCAACCCCGTTTTGTTGAGGCGTTCGAGCAGCTGACAGTTGATGATGAATCCCGTTCTCGTTGTAGTAGCTCTCGATTACTTGATTAACGAACTCTCCACCTTGATCTGACCGGATCTTTAGTATCGAGACATCCTTTTCAACTTGAACTTGCTTCAAAAGATTTGGCAAGGCAACTTTTGTCTCGCTTTTCTTGGTTAAGAACACGGTCCATGTGAATCATGTGTAGTCATCTACTACCACAAGAGTGTACTTCTTTCCCTTTATGTTGGGTGGATCCACTGGGCCGAATAAGTCCATGTGAAGAAGACTTAATGGTCTAGTGGATGATGTCTCGGCTTTGCTCTTGAAGGAGGATTTGATCTGTTTGCACCGTTGACATGCCTCACAAATTTTATCCTTTCGAAACGTCACTTTGGGCAGTCCTTCCACTAAGTTCCTCTTAGTAAGCTTGTTGATAGTCTTGAAGTTCAGATGACTAAGCTTACTATGCCAATCCCAGCATAAATCTTCCTTGCTCCTTGCTAGCATACATAGGGATGGTTTTGCAGACCTCCAATCCACTATGTACATGTTTCCTTTCCTTGCTGCTTCCAAGACGACTTCGAGAGATTCCTCGCTCATAATCTGGCATTTGCTTTTGGTGAAGATAACTTTGTAGCCCTTGTCACAGAACTGGCTTGTACTGAGGAGATTGAACTTGAGCCCTTCAACGTAGGATACTCCTTTAATAACCAGCTCATTCTTTTGAATTTCACCAACAGCTTTTGTGCGTCCCTTCTTCTCATTGTCGCCAAATGTCACCAAAGAACCTTCGATAGGTTGGATGTTCTCTAGCAGTGTTAGATTTCCCGTCATATGTCTCGAACATCCACTGTCAATGAACCACACGTCCCTGGTGTCCTGCAAGGAGATTATGCAAGTTTAGGTACCCAAACTTTGGGTCCTGGTGGGTTAGTGAGTTTAGGCATCCATTTATACCTTGTGCCCATTATTCCAGGCCTAGGCGCAATGTAGCCATTGTACGTTTGATAATCATAAGGAATGCTAGCAAAAGTTTTGGGCCTCTTTGGTGCATAAATCAACTTAGGTATAGACTTTTCGATCGGCTTATGCACCATGCCTTTCATACGCTGTTTGGTCATGTGAAATTGCTGAAAGTGAGGTTTCTTTCAGAAATTGTGATTCGATGACCAATTCTCACTAGATGGATAGAATCTGCCTTTCTTCATCCGTGAGTTCCTAACTATGTGGATCTCAGACCTTCCATATTTGCCTTGAGGCGCATTATATGGAATGTAGCTCTTTTTGTACTTGGAATGGCCTTGCGAGAGATAGCGAGGTGATCTCTCGATATTGTTTACCCGGCCATTCTTCGTAGCTTTCCTATACTTTCCATTGCTGGTGTATAGGGACGGTTTATGAATAGCTACTCTGGTCTTTTCTGTTGGTCCTTTATGACCTTTATTCGGTTTGGGTTGAGATCCTCCATTTCTTGAAGTTCCCAAACCATTGGTCTGCTTATTTCTCGAGGGACTGTTTCGACAGAACCTGAGACCGGTTCTGTCATTTGCTGGTCTGTAATCATCCACCATTTTCTCCATAGCTTTGGAGGAATTAGTGTATGATGCTATGACCTTTCTAAGATTAAGCTCTCTGGTCTCTCGAGCTTTGCACTCTTCAGTCAGTAGGATTACTTTAGCTTCTAACTCACTTACTTTGAGAGTTAGCTCTGAATTCTCTTTCGAGACGTTCTTAAGCATATCTCTTTCAGCGGTTAGCTTGCTGTTTTCTTCCCTAATTTTGGCATGAGTGCTGTTAGCGTCTGCGAGATCCCTTTTAAATGTTTCAAGCATCTCAAAGGGATCTTCATCGCTTCTGAAAGAAGAACAACGAGAGGTAGAAGTAGAGCAGCGAGATGTGGAAGTAGAGGTTACCTCATTGTCAATGGCCATTAGGCATTGATTCTCTTCTTCCTCGGTGTATAAGCAGATGAGCCCCCTCTCATCCTCTGAGCTGCTGCTGCTTTCACTGGAGCTCGACGTCTCGGACTCCTCGATTGTTCTCTCGAGTTCCTCAGCAACAAGCGCCTTTCTGCGCAGATGTTTCTTTGTATCTCCCTTGAAGCCACTTTGTGCTGGCTTCTCTTTAGGTTCCTCCTTTCTCCTGGAGTTCCTGCCTTCTAGGCCTTGATACTTGCTTACCTTAGGGTAAGGACAGTCAGCCTTGAAGTGCCCCGGTCTCCTGCAGTTGTAGCATAGACCTTGATCTTCTTCCTCCATTCTTCTGGATGTGTATTTCTCATTTTTCCTTCTTGAGGAGGAAGGTGAACTTGTATTGCTTTCCGGTGTCTTCTTCATAAACTTCCTGAATTTTCTTATGAAGAAAGCAAACTGTTCGTCAGATAAAAAATCAGTGGGATTAGAATCTGACCTTGAGGAGGTGGTTGGTTGGTCCGCAACCAGTGCCACATTCCGTCTGTCCACCACATCCTCATCTCTCGGAAACATCTCAAATTCGAAGGCTTTGAGATCTCTGAATAGTTGGTCGGTTGTGGTGTTCTTCAAATCCCTGTGATCACGCATTGTGATCACCTTCATTTCCCACTCCTTGGTAAGGCCTCGTAAGACCTTCAGGTTTAGCTCCTTTTGTGGAATCTCCTTCTCGAGATCACTGATCTCTATTGATAGCTTCATGAAACGAGATTCCATGCTGTCGATGCTTTCCCCTGGCTTCATCTTGAAGTCCTCGAACTTCTTCATGGCCACGGTAAGCTTGTTCTCCTTTTCCTGTTCGTCACCTTCACCAATTAACATCAAAGTATCCCATACCTCTTTCGCCGTTTTGCACTTTCTTACTTTTGGAAAGATGGTTTCGTCTATAGCTCTGAAGAGAATATCCTTGGCAATGTTGTCCAAGTTGTTTCTCTTCCTATCATCACTTGTCCATTCTTCCCTAGGGTTGGGGACATACTTTGGTGTATCTCTGGTTTGCTCAGCAGCCGTGTTTACCATCATGATCTTGACTGGTCCAGATGTTATAACTTCGGCCATCTCATCATGGAGGGCTGATAGATACGCAAGCATGCGTGTTTTCCAGTCATCGAACCTGCTAAGATCAAAGAGAAGATGTCTCGACAACATGCTGTCCATTTTAAAATTTTATCTCGTGCTTTGAAAATATTTTCAAAAGACTTTTCAAAGAAGGATCTCTAGGCAATATAAACAAAGGTTTATATCGATCAGAGAACTTGCTCTGATACCAATTGTTGGTCCCAAGGGGATGGGGTACAAGTCTAGAGGGGGGGGTGAATAGACTTGTATAAGATTTTGCAAATCTTATCGACCTCTCGTGTGTATTGAACTTAGGATGTTTAGGTTCGATACCTCACGAGGTGAAGACAAAGTTTTATGCGCAGCGGAAATGTTATCCCCTTTTAGTTAGCACGAGTTTGAGTTAGTTCGAGAGGTGTGTTTATATGTAGTGCAATCGAGAGGTTAGCGAGAGATAAAAGCAGTAAGTAAATGCAAGAGAGATTTTTAAGTGGTTCGGCCAACCCGCCTACGTCCACTCTTCTTCCAGAAACTCCCTGGAAGGATTGCACTAAAAACTTCCCTTTTTAGTACAATATCGAGCGCTTGAGCTTTGATCACGAAGCCCGCCTCAAGCCTCAGGTTTTTCGCCCCGCTTCTTGTTACTCCACCTCTCGAGCACTTGACCTTTGATCACCAAGCCCGCGTCAAGCCTCAGGATCTTCACAAGACAGCTCCCAGGTTACTCCGCCTCTCCAAGGTCTTTCTCCCCGCTTCCAGCTACTCCACCTTTCCGAGCACTTGACCTTTGATCACCAAGCCTGCGTCAAGCCTCAGGTTTCTTTCACTCGGACAGCTGCCAGGTTACTCCACCTCTCTTGCTTAATCCAAAGCAAGGTGTTTTTGGTTGTCACAGTTGAATGTAACAGGCTCCAATCTGACCACAAGCTATCGTTGAATCAACTTCGATGTAGAGCAGCTTCGGTCACCTTCTAGATGTATAACAGTTTAAGCTTTGTAACTCTCTTAAACACTAAGATGTGTTTTCTCGCTGTTTTGAATATCAGAATGATATTCCAATATAAGCACTTGCACTTGAACGTTTTAGTCAGACACCTCTTTCGAATTTTCTAACTCTGTTCCCCCTAGAACTCTTTTTTTTTTTTTTTTGTGTCTTCACGTCCTTATATATGAGAGTAGAGGAATAATTCCGTTGGAGGGAAAACTATTCCGTTTGAAATTTGTCTCCCATGCTGATCATGGGTCTTGCATATTTTCAGCATATTTCATGGAGTGGTGATCTTGTAACTTGAACCTCTTTGTCTTGTAGTGAATATTCCATAGGTCACTTTCTTGAGTCCATGCTCCACTTTCGTCTTTTGGTAAAAGTTACTCTTTTTATATTCCCATTGTTCCTTGTTTGTAGGGAATCAGACCACTTCAACATTGGTGCACCTTTTGACCGTTTGTGGTGGAAATCTGACATGTCCTCCATTTCCGTCCATTTTGAAATCTTCACGTTCGGCACCTCTTCATTATTCCATCTCCATGATATTCTTCTTCTCCAAACTTTAAGTATGACCGTCATTCAGCTTTGTTGGAGAATTGTTAGTGTATCGAGACCAAGGTTGATATCTTGATTGCTTGATGTCTCGTACTCAAATATCGAGAGGTCTATCTCTCGAACTCTGTTTATGTCTCGAACTGGATAACTGTATCGAGAGGTCCTACCTCTCGAACTCTGCTTATGACTCGAGACTTAGTTGATGTCTCGCAGACCCTTATTCCTCCAGTGTTGTCCCATGCTTTCTTCTGATCTGTCTATGTGATTACAACACATGAGACTTCTAAGATGTTCAAACAAATTTACCTCAAGCTTAAATATTTTCCGAGTTGAGCTCAAAGTTACCCGGTTGTATTTTCGCTCTTGGTTTACTTGTCGAACTTACAGCGTTTTGCCTATGTATCGAGACTTGAGGATTTCTACTTAACAGTTGGTATCATCAAAACCTATTACATGATGTTCCTAACACTACCCTTTTTTTCGAGACATAACGCAGACAGGCAAACTGAGCATGTAACTCTCGAACTACCTTTCGAACACAGATTGCGATATGGAGACAAGATTGATTCATCAAAAGAAGATATCACTTGGAACATTTCCTTAAGTTCATTTAGTGATTTTCGAAAACATTACAAATGAATCAATATCCTAATAGATTCCATAAAAACTTTTGTTTGGCCTTGGTTAGCCTAAAAGGAATCTATCGTTAGAGCAGGAACTAGCCATCTAAAGTCCTATTTCTCTAATAACAGAACTAGGGGTGGCTACTCCTTTTCTTGTTCTTCTCTCCGCTGCTGCCTTCCTCACAGGCTTCATCTCCCTTCCCCTTGGTTCTCCATTTGGTTGAGGGAGGTCCTTTTCCAAAATGTGCAGCTGTAGGAGTCCCACTTATACGGGACTCTTCTCCTGACTCCAGTATCCCATCGTTGTGGATCTCCTCGTATTTGGGGATCCATTCACCTTGGATGGGAATAGGATGCTGGCTTGGATTATCAGGAAACTCCGCAATCTGTTCACCCTTCGTTGATTCTGGATAGTTCTCTCCTTGAAAGTCTTTGGACTTCGTTGCTGATTTTCTCCCTCTATACCAGAACGGTACATCGTCTTTTCCTTTCTTCTTCTCCATGAAGAAGTTGATGACATAAACTGATGAGAAAACCCTTCTATTTATAGCCCAAAAAGGTTACCACTGTTGAGTCACGGGATGCGATATGAATGACCATTCAATTGCTTGTGTAACTCCAAAGCTGCCATAAAGTTGATGAAACCGCTCCTCACATGCGAAACAGTTCATGGCACTATATACAAGAAGATAAGATTTGACCATTCATCCCAATTCTATCATTCCCAATTCTAACCTTAGTTGAGAGAATCTATTTTCACATAACGCTTTTGTGAAAATATCTGCTAGTTGCTCCTCCGTTGCAACGTATTCCAAGGTTATATCCTTTTTCTCAACATGGTCTCGGATGAAGTGATATTTGATATCAATGTGTTTTGTCCTTGAATGTAACACTGGATTCTGAGTAATAGCTATAGCACTAGTGTTGTCACACATGATCTTAACCTCTTTAGATTCAACACCATAATCCAGTAATTGTTGCTTCATCCATAAAACCTGAGCACAGCAACTTCCAGCTGCTACATATTCTGCCTCAGCGGTGCTTGTAGCTATCGAATGCTGTTTCTTGCTAAACCATGAGACAAGTCTTCCACCTAGAAACTGACATGTCCCTGATGTGCTCTTTCGATCTATTTTACAACCGGCAAAGTCTGCATCTGAATAACCCATAAGTTCGAAAGATCCACCTCTCAAATACCAAAGTCCAACACTTTGCGTACCTTTGAGATATCTAAGGATCTTTTTAGATGCATTTAAGTGACTTTCCTTAGGACTTGCCTGAAATCTAGCACATACACCTACTGCAAAGGATATATCTGGTCTACTAGCAGTTAAATA
>NC_044925.1:8319656-8323838 GCF_003576645.1 Ipomoea triloba
TGTGGACATAGCATTTGCACCCGAATGTGTGGAAGTAGCTTACATTCGGTTTTCTTCCATTCCACAACTCATATGGAGTCTTTCCAACTCCTTTCCTTCCATTCCACAACTCATATGGAGTCTTTCCAACTCCTTTCACAACATTCCACAACTCATATGGAGTCTTTCCAACTCCTTTCACAATATTCCACAACTCATATGGAGTCTTTCCAACTCCTTTCACAATCATCCACAACTCATATGGAGTCTTTCCAACTCCTTTCACAATCAAGGACCACTCATATGGAGTCTTTCCAACTCCTTTCACAATCAAGGACCGATTTTGGGTATAGCACGCTGTGTTGATTGCTTCTGCCCAAAATCCTTGAGATATTTTGGCTTGCGAGAGCATGGTCCTTGCAACTTCCTTGAGAGTTCTGTTTCTTCTTTCAGCTACCCCGTTTTGTTGAGGCGTTCGAGCAGCTGACAACTGATGATGAATACCATTCTCGTTGTAGTAGCTCTCGATAACTTGATTAACGAACTCTCCACCTTGATCTGACCGAATCTTTAGTATCGAGACATCCTTTTCAACTTGAACTTGCTTCAAAAGATTTGGCAGGGCAACTTTTGTCTCGCTTTTCTTGGTTAAGAACACAGTCCAGGTGAATCTTGTGTAGTCATCTACTACCACAAGAGTGTACTTTCTTCCTCTCATGCTGGGTGGATCTACTGGGCCAAATAAGTCCATATGGAGAAGACTTAGTGGTCTAGTAGATGATGTCTCGGCTTTGGCTTTGAAAGAGGATTTGGTCTGTTTGCAACGTTGACATGCCTCACAAATCTTGTCTTTTCGAAACGTAACTTTGGGCAGTCCTTCCACAAGGTTCCTCTTAGTAAGCTTGTTGATAGTTTTGAAGTTCAGATGGCTAAGCTTACTGTGCCAATCCCAGCATAAGTCTTCCTTGCTCCTTGCCAGCATACATAGGGATGGTTTGGCAGATCTCCAATCCACTATGTACATGGTTCCTTTCCTTGCTGCTTCCAGGACGACTTCGAGAGATTCCTCTTGTATGATTTGGCACTTGCCTTTGGTGAAGATTACTCTGTAGCCCTTGTCACAGAACTGGCTTGTGCTAAGGAGGTTGACTTTGAGCCCCTCAACGTAGGATACCCCCTTGATCACCAATTCATTCTTATGAATTTCACCAATAGCCTTTGTGCGCCCTTTCTTCTCGTTGTCTCCAAATGTCACCAGGGGACCTTCAATAGGATGGATGTTTTCTAGCAGTGTTAAGTTTCCCGTCATATGTCTCGAACATCCACTGTCAATGAACCATGTGTCCCTGGTGTCCTGCAAGCAGATCAAGCAGATTTAGGTACCCAAACTTTGGGTCCTGGTTGGTTAGTAAGTTTAGGCATCCATTTATACCTTGGACCCATTACTCCGGGCCTAGGTGCAATGTAGCCATTGTACGTTTGATAATCATAAGGAATGCTAGCAAAGGTTTTGGGCCTCTTTGGTGCATAAATCAACTTAGGTATAGACTTTTCGATCGGCTTATGCACCATGCCTTTCATACGCTGTTTGATCATGTGAAATTGCTGGAAGTGAGGTTTCTTCCAGAAATTATGATTCGATGACCAATTTTCACTGGATGGATAGAGTCTGCCTTTCTCCATCCGTGAGTTCCTAACTCTATGGATCTCAGACCTTCCATATTTGCCTTGAGGCGCATTATATGGAATGTAGCTCCTTTTGTACTTGGAATGGCCTTGCGAGAGATAGCAAGGTGATCTCTCGATATTGTTTACCCGGCCATTCTTCGTAGCTTTCCTATACTTTCCATTGCTGGTGTATAGGGACGGTTTATGAATAGCTACTCTGGTCTTTTCTGTTGGTCTTTTATGACCTTTGTTTGGTTTGGGTTGAGATCCTCCATTATTTGGAGTTCCCAAACCATTGATCTGTTTATCTCGAGAGAGACAGTCTTGACGGAACCCTAGGTCGGTTCTATCACTAGTAGGTCTGTGATCATTTACCATTTTCTCCATAGCTTTGGAGGAATTAGTGTATGATGCTATGACCTTTCTAAGGTTAAGTTCTCTGGTTTCTCGAGCTTTGCACTCTTCAGTCAGTAGGATTACTTTAGCTTCTAACTCACTTACTTTGAGAGTTAGCTCTGAATTCTCTTTCGAGACGTTCTTAAGCATATCTCTTTCAGCAGTTAGCTTGCTATTTTCTTCCCTGATTTTGGCATGAGTGCTGTTAGCGATACCGAGATCCCTTTTAAGTGTTTCAAGCATCTCAAAGGGATCTTCATCGCTTCCGAACGAAGAACATCGAGAGGTAGAGGTAGAGCAGCGAGATGTGGAAGTGGAGGTTACCTCATTGTCAATGGCCATTAGACATTTATCCTCTTCTTCCTCGGTGTATAAGCAGATGAGTCCCCTCTCATCTTCTGAGCTGCTGCTTCCTTCACTGGAGCTCGATGTCTCGGACTCCTCGATTGATCTCTCGAGTTCCTCAGCAACAAGCGCCTTTCTGCGCAGATGTTTCCTTGAATCTCCCTTGAAGCCACTTTGTGCTGGCTTCTCTTTGGATTCCTCCTTTCTCCTGGAATCCCTGCCTTCTTGGCCTTGATACTTACTTACCATAGGGTAAGGACATTCAGCCTTGAAGTGCCCTAGTCTCCTGCAGTTGTAGCAGAGACCCTGATTTTCCTCCTCTATCCTTCTGGATGAATGTTTCTCATTGTTCCTTCTTGAGGAGGAAGGTGAACTTGTGGTGCTCTCCGTTGACTTCCTCATGAATTTCCTGAATTTCCTCATGAAGAGAGCAAACTGTTCGTCAGATAACATATTAGTGGGATTAGGATCTGACCTTGAAGAGGTGGATGGTTGATCAGCAACCAGTGCCACATTCCGTCTGTCCACCACGTCCTTATCTCTCGGAAGCATCTGAAATTCGAAGGCTTTGAGATCTCTGAAAAGTTGGTCGGTTGTGGTGTTCTTCAAATCCCTGTGATCACGCATTGTGATCACTTTCATTTCCCACTCCTTGGTAAGGCCTCGTAAGACCTTCAGGTTTAGCTCCTTTTGTGGAATCTCCTTCTCGAGATCACTGATCTCTATTGATAGCTTCATGAACCGAGATTCCATGCTGTCGATGCTCTCCCCTGGCTTCATCTTGAAGTCCTCGAACTTCTTCATGGCCACGGTGAGCTTGTTCTCCTTTTCCTGTTCGTCACCTTCACCAATTAACATCAAAGTATCCCATACCTCTTTCGCCGTTTTGCACTTTCTTACTTTTGGGAAGATGGTTTCGTCTATAGCTCTGAAGAGAATATCCTTGGCAATGTTGTCCAGGTTGTTTCTCTTCCTATCATCACTTGTCCATTCTTCCCTAGGTTTTGGGATGTACTTTGGTATTTCCCTGGTTTGCTCAGCAGCCGTGTTTACCATTAAAATCTTGACTGGTCCAGATGTTATCACTTCGGCCATCTCATCATGGAGGGTTGATAAATACGCAAGCATGCGTGTTTTCCAGTCATCGAACCTGCTAAGATCAAAAAGGAGATGTCTCGAAAACATGCTATCCATTTTAAAAAATCTCGTGCTTTGAAAGATTTTTAAAGAGTTTTCAAAGAATGATCTCTAGGCAATATAAACGAAGGTTTATATCGATCAGAGAACCTGCTCTGATACCAATTGTTGGTCGCAAGGGGATGGGGTACAAGTCTAGAGGGGGGGTGAATAGACTTGTATAAGATTTTGCAAATCTTTTCGACCTCTCGTGTGTATTGAACTCAGGATGTTTAGGTTCGATACCTCACGAGGTGAAGACAAAGTTTTATGCGCAGCGAAAAAGTTATCCCCTTTTAGTTAGCACGAGTTTGAGTTAGTTCGAGAGGTGTGTTTATATGCAGTGCAATCGAGAGGTTAGCGAGTGATAAATACAGAAAGTAAATGCGAGAGAGATTTTTAAGTGGTTCGGCCAACCCGCCTACGTCCACTCTTCTTCCAGAAACTCCTTGGAAGGATTGCACTAAAACTTCCCTTTTTAGTACAATATCGAGCGCTTGAGCTTTGATCACGAAGCCCGCCTCAAGGCTCAGGTTTTTCGCCCTGCTTCTTGTTACTCCACCTATCGAGCACTTGAGCTTTGATCACCAAGCCCGCCTCAAGCCTCAGGATCTTCAC